>NC_053124.1:36368664-36401164 GCF_010015445.1 Perca fluviatilis
CTGAACACACACACACTGCACACACTGAACACACACAGAACACACACACACTGAACACACGCACACACTGAACACACACAGAACACACACACACGCACTGAACACACACACAGAACACACACACACTCTGAACACACACTGAACACACACACACACTCTGAACACACACACAGAAACACACACACACACACTCTGAACACACACACTGAACACACACACAGAACACACACACACACTGAACACACACACACACAGAACACACGCACACACTGAACAAACACTCACACAGAACACACACACACACACTGAACACACACACACACTCTGAACACACACACTGAACACACACACACACACACACACACACTCTGAACACACACATACACTCTGAACACACACACACACACAGAACACACACACACTCTGAACACACACACAACAAAACTACAAAGAAAGGTTCAAGTGCGCTTTATGTCGCCAAAAATGCAACAAAAAGCATAAAATATGTCTGAAAAAACTACAAAAATGGCAACAAGTGCATCAAATAAAACTACAAAATCGATAAAAGTGTAAAAAAAACATGCATGTGACCACGTTCTGGTAGAATCAGGACATTTTTAGGATCAGTTGTGTGGAGAGAGTCGAGTCTTCTCGTCTCTGTGTTTGCAGACGAAGACGGCGAGGACGGAGCGGCGCCGCCCGGCGACTACGACGAAGACGAGGATGACGAAGAGGAGGAAGACGGCTCGGAGGGAGGAGAGGTGGGGCTGAGCTTTCAGGTCAACCGGGCCGATCAGGTGGGCAACAACACACACACACATATACACACACACACACATACACATATATACACGCACACACACACACATATACACATATATACACGCACACACACACACACATATACACATATATGCACGCACGCACACACATACACATATATACACGCACACACACATATACACATATATACACGCACACACACATACACTTATACACATATATATTCACACACACACACAGCTGGTTCAGCCTGGTCACATGATGTAGACGAGTAGAACTTCGTTAGTGCCGTCCAATCAGAAACCAGCTGCTTCTAATAGTCTTTTACTTTAATGGTCTTTTACTTTGAAAGTCTTACACTGAAAATCTTACCTTAATGGTCTTTTACTTTGAAAGTCTTACTCTGGAAGTCTTACCTTAATGGTCTTTTTACTCTGAAAGTCTTACCTTAATAGTCTTTTACTCTGAAAGTCTTACCTTAATCGTCTTTTACTCTGAAGGTCTTACCATACTAGTCTTTTACTCTGAAAGTCTTACCATACTAGTCTTTTACTCTGAAAGTCTTACCTTACTAGTCTTTTACTCTGAAAGTCTTACTCTGAAAGTCTTACCTTAATGGTCTTTTACTTTGAAAATCTTACCTTAATAGTCTTTTACTCTGAAAGTCTTACCTTAATGGTCTTTTACTCTGAAAGTCTTACCTTAATCGTCTTTTACTCTGAAGGTCTTACCATACTAGTCTTTTACTCTGAAAGTCTTACCATACTAGTCTTTTACTCTGAAAGTCTTACCATACTAGTCTTTTACTCTGAAAGTCTTACCTTAATAGTCTTTTACTCTGAAAGTCTTACTCTGAAAGTCTTACCTTAATAGTCTTTTACTCTGAAGGTCTTACTCTGAAAGTCTTACCTTAATAGTCTTTTACTCTGAAGGTCTTACTCTGAAAATCTTACCTTAATAGTCTTTTACTCTGAAAGTCTTACCTTAATAGTCTTTTACTCTGAAGGTCTTCCCTTAATGGTCTTTTACTCTGAAAGTCTTACCTTAATAGACTTTTACTCTGAAAGTCTTACCTTAATAGTCTTTTACTCTGAAAGTCTTACCTTAATGGTCTTTTACTCTGAAAGTCTTACTTTAATAGACTTTTACTCTGAAAGTCTTACCTTAATAGTCTTTTACTCTGAAAGTCTTACCTTAATGGTCTTTTACTTTGAAAATCTTACCTTAATGGTCTTTTACTCTGAAAGTCTTACCTTAATGGCCTTTTACTCTGAAAGTCTTACCTTAATAGTCTTTTACTCTGAAAGTCTTACGTTAATGGTCTTTTACTCTGAAAGTCTTACCTGTCGATGTGGCTTCCCTTCTCAGGACGACGATGATGAGGACGACTACGCAGACGAAGAGGAGGAAGGTGAGTGAAGAACAGGGCCAAGGCCACGCTCACACTTTCTATCCATTTTATTTCTACCTTACTAACTCACAATCCTGGCACGGCTCTGCTCTGATTGGTCGGTTCTCTCTCTCTCTCTCCCTGTCTCTCTTTCTGTCTCACTCTGTCTGTCCCTCTCTGTCTCTCTCTCTCCCTCTCTGTCTCTCTATCTCCCTCTCTGTCTCTCTCTCTCTGTCCCTCTCTGTCTCTCTCTCCCTCTCTCTCTCTCTCTCTCCCTCTCTCTCTCTCTCTCTCTCTCTCTTTTCTCTCTCTCTCTCTCCCTCTCTCTCTCTCTCTCTCTTTTTTTTTCTCTCTCTCTCTCCTCTTCTCTCTTTTCTCTCTCTCTCTCTCTCTCTCTCTCTCTTTCTCCCTCTCTCTCTCTCTCTCCCTCCCTCTCCCTCTCTCTCTCTCTCCAGAAGTGAAAGCGGTAGCTCAGGGCGAGAAGAGGAAGAGAGGCGTGGACGCCGAAGGCGAGGATGACGAAGACGACGACGACGATGACGAAGACGACTAGTCTCTGCGGCTCTCTCTGTGTGTCGTCCCGTCCTGTTTCTGTCCCAGACAGACAGACAGACAGACAGACAGACAGACAGACAGGAACTGTGTGATCTCAGATAGTGTGTTTTTTCAGTTTGTTAGAGAATCTCACGTCTTTATTTTTAGATAATATATAAGAAGAGGATTTTATCTTTAAACCTTAAAGCCCATCTGTCCTGCCCCCCCCATCCTGAACTCTCCCCCCACCTCACCTCTGGCGCTCCACAGACAGGAAGTGACCACAACAGGAAGTGGCAAGCGTGCTCAGGTTTCTGATCCTCCTGCATATCATCATGGTCATCGTCGTCTGGTCGTCTGTTCTTCCTCGGCTTTCGAACCGGACGGACAGCACGCAAAGTATCTGACGCGGACCGATGTGTGTCTAACAACCAATCAGGACTCTGTGTGTGTCTAGCAACCAATCAGGACTCTGTGTGTCTCTAACAGCCAATCAGGGACTCCGTATGTTTTCAGGATCTTCCGTCCACTGTCATGTTCGCCCTCCCCTCTGAACAGTGATCACATGACTCTGCTGTCTCGGCCCGCTAGGAACCTGCAGAATATTGTTTCCCGTGTGTGTGTTTGATTTGTTGTACGGGGTTTCCAGGGGCGGGTGGGTAACGACGTCAAAATCTATCACATCTTCTCTTCATTATGTAATATTCTGACGCGTTTTATAATAACAAACCCAAACAAATAGACAAAAAGGCAACCAAATAGGCGACAAAACGACGACAAAAAGGTGACAAAAAGACGACAAATAGGCGACAAATAGGTGACAAAAAGACGACAAAAAGGTGACAAAAAGACGACAAATAGGCGACAAAAAGACGACAAAAAGGTGACAAAAAGACGACAAATAGGCGAACAAAAGGTGACAAAAAGACGACAAAAAGGTGACAAAAAGACAACAAATAGGTGACAAAATAGGCAACAAATAGGTGACAAAAAGACGACAAATAGGCGACAAAAAGGTGACAAATAGGTGACAAAAAGACAACAAATAGGTGACAAAAAGGTGACAAAAAGACGACAAATAGGTGACAAAAAGACGACAAAAAGACGACAAAAAGGTGACAAATAGGCGACGAAAAGACAACAAATAGGTGACAAAAAGACGACAAAAATGTGACAAAAAGACGACAAAAAGGTGACAAAAAGACGACAAAAAGGTGACAAAAAGACGACAAATAGGTGACAAAATAGGCAACAAATAGGCGACAAAAAGGTGACAAATAGGTGATAATAAGACGACAAATGGGTGACAAAAAGGTGACAAATGGGCGACAAAATGACGACAAGAAGACGACAAAAAGGTGACAAATAGGTGACAAAAAGGCGACAAGAAGACGACAAGAAGACGACATTATTACATCATGCAGCAGGTTATTACATCGTGCGGCAGGTTATTTTTTATTACATCGTGCGGCAGGTTATTACATCGTGCGGCAGGTTATTACATCATGCGGCAGGTTATTACATCGTGCGGCAGGTTATTACATCGTGCGGCAGGTTATTACATCGTGCGGCAGGTTATTACAGAATGAAGTGATTGTAACATTTTGACTGTTTATTATGTGTTAAATATTAACTCTGTGTGTTTTTTGTCTGTTTTTATTTAATTTTGGAGTTGGCAGCAACTGGTTCGTCTGTCAGTGTCTGTCTCTTCAGGCTCCGCCCCCAACACGCTTCAGGCTCCGCCCCCGACACGCTTCAGGCTCCGCCCCCGACGCGCTTCAGGCTCCGCCCCCTACTCTCTTCAGGCTCCGCCCCCGACGTGCTTCAGGCTCCGCCGCCTCACTTTCTTCAGGCGCCGCCCCCGACGTGCTTCAGGCTCCGCCCCCTACTCTCTTCAGGCGCCGCCCCCGACGTGCTTCAGGCTCCGCCCCCTACTCTCTTCAGGCGCCGCCCCCGACGCGCTTCAGGCTCCGCCCCCTGCTTGACAGTCGAAAACATTCCGTCTCTCAACCCTTTAAATGACAAAAAAAACTTCGAAAAATGCGACAAAATTGGCGAAGTAAGCTTTGAAAAAGAAAAAGAAAAAAACAAGGACACATTTTTTTCGTACGATTTTTTATTTTTTTTTCACTTTTTGTCGCTTTTTAAGCAACCAAAAAAATCGTCCGAAAACATTTCGTCCAATCCGACAGAAGCTGCTGAAATGCGTCTTCGGTCTAACGTAAACTTGCGTCGCCGGTTTCCTCGTCTTGTCCTCTCGTCGGCCGCGAAAACACGTTCGTCGTCCCGATCTCAACGTTAAGTTTTTTTATTTTTTTATTTTTACGTTTCAACGTTCGGGTCCCAATATCTGACATTTTGTCGCTTTTTTTCCCCCCCAACGTTTCCAACGTCACTTTTCCGATGTTCTGGGCTCTTTTTCGTGATTTTTTTTTTTTTTTTCATCGTTTGTGTTGCGACTTTAAGCCCCTTTATTATTTATTTATTTTAACGTTTGGGTCACTTTTTTTTCCAAAATTGATAGCCCTATATCTGACGTTTTCTTGGCATTTTTTTTTATTTTTTTTTTATTTTTATCTTTTGAGTTTTTTTCATCACTTTTCACAACTTTTTGCCCATTTTTTTATTTATTTTTTTAACATTTCTGTATTTTTTCAACGTTTGGGTCCCTTTTTTTCCAAAATTGATAGCCCTATATTTGACTATGGCTGTGTCTTCGGTCAGTCCACCGCTAACGATCATCGGTACCCGATCCGTTCTGCGCATGCGCTGTGGTACGAGGATTTACGACACTACCCGATCTGTTCCCACGCTAGCCTCCAGCTAACGTTAGTTTGGCTAATAGCTAATTCGGCGGACCGCTAGGTGATTGTAGCGGCCTGCCGTTAGCGTCCACGTTAGTTTAGCTAACAGCTAATTCGGCTAACTGCTAGCTAGCTGAGACAGCATGTGTTAACTTTAAAAGACCCTCAAAATAAAACTTGAAATATAAAATAACCGTTAACATATATAACAGCTGTTACGTCAGTTCTACTTTACTTGTGCTCATTTAAAATACAATCACTCAACACTCGTCTTTATTGTTATTACTGTAAAGTCTTAATGTAGCTGTAGCCTGCTTCTCCCATTAAGTTTGACTTAACGTTATTTTAGACTGAATCTAGCTGTCGGCTAGCGGTTAGCTGTTAGCTAAACTAACGTTAGCTTCCCGGTGGAGGCTAGCGTGGAACAGATCAGGTTCTGGCACCACTTCCTGCCGTAGTGAGTGACCACTTCCTCCCGTAGTGACCACTTCCTCCCGTACTGCCCACTTCCTCCCGTAGTAACCACTTCCTCAGGTAGTGACCACTTCCTGCTGTAGTGACCACTTCCTCCCGTAGTGACCACTTCCTTCCTCCCATAGTGATCACTTCCTTCTTCCCGTAATGACCACTTCCTGCCATAGTGACCACTTCCTCCCGTAGTGACCACTTCCTCCCGTACTGCCCACTTCCTCCCGTAGTAACCTCTTCCTCAGGTAGTGACCACTTCCTGCTGTAGTGACCACTTCCTCCCGTAGTGACCACTTCCTTCCTCCCATAGTGATCACTTCCTTCCTCCCATAGTGATCACTTCCTTCCTCCCGTAGTGACCACTTCGTCCCGTAGTGACCACTTCCTCCTGTAGTGAGTGACCACTTCCTCCTGTAGTGACCACTTCCTTCCTCCCATAGTGATCACTTCCTTCCTCCCGTAGTGACCACTTCCTCCCGTAGTGACCACTTCCTTCCTCCCATAGTGATCACTTCCTTCCTCCCGTAGTGACCACTTCCTCCCGTAGTGACCACTTCCTCCTGTAGTGAGTGACCACTTCCTCCTGTAGTGAGTGACCACTTCCTGAAAAATCTGTAAAACTGACCTTTCGTCGATGTGAAATGAAGACAGAGTTCAGGAACTGGCCTTGTTTCCCGAAACACGTTTCGGTGAACCACTTTTGCTCTGTTGTGAAATCCAGGAGAAGCCAGACACCCATGTGACGCGTTCGTCCAATCAGCTGCCGGTCTGCTACCCCCTGGTCCCTCCCCCTCTTTCACGCTTCGTAGTCCAGATGGCGCCCGTTTAGTGCGCGTAGCGTCCATCGTTCCACACTGAAGACGTTTTTTAGAAGGGGTCCATCCTGGTACTTTCAGTGTGTTATATCTCCACGATATACTTACAACTAAGTGTTGAAAGTGTGACAGCAGGCGGCTTGAGACACAGCCATTTTGTTGCCTTTTTTAATTTATTTTAACGCCCATAACATGAATGTTTTTTGGGCTCTTTTTTTTTTAAATAATTTTTTTCTTTTTTTTCTATATTTTTGACTTTTTTTTCAACTTTATTTTTCAACTTTTTGTCGCCTTGTTTTTATTTATTTTTAATTATTATTATTTTTACATTATTTTTTTTAAATATTATTTATTAAATAATTATATATATATAATATATATATTTAAAATAAATGTATATATAAATAAATAAATTAATTAATTAATATAAATAAATGTATATATAAATTATATATATATAATATATATAATTTATATTACTATTTCTTTTTTTAATTGTTTATTATTTTTACATTATTTACGGTGCTTATTTCAACATCCTTTATTTATATATATATATGAGGGGCGTGTCTGGCGTGCGGGGGGGGCGCCACTTGAGCCGTGGCGGTCCAGACTTTACTCTCCGAGGCGGGGAGGACGCATTGGCAGACGCAATTGACGAGTTGTTGCGTTGTTTTTAGAGTTGTTTTGGTTGTTTTTTTTGTGTGTTTTTTTTAGAGTGTAAAAAAAAAAAAGGTCAAAGGTCAAACGACCGTTTTTAAAAAAACAAATAAAAAAAAAGGCAATATTGTAAATAGACTCTCCGCTCAGTTTTCAGGTTTCGTTTTTTAATGACCTTTTAAAATAATGTTTCAGATTGTTATTTTCTGCAGCGAGGTCATAGTTAACCCCTCCCCCTGTGTTTCGGACCTTTGACCCCCCCCCCCCTCTCACTCCTCCCTCGGCAGGCAATCTGTGTTTGACTTCTCTGTGTGCTGTAACAAAAACGTACCGAGGGGGGGTGTTTTTTGAATTAAAAAAAGTATAAAAGGAAAAGTTGTTTTTGTCTATTAGCGTCCACTAAAGTTTTAGCGTGTATAGAGCCAGCATATCTCCACCAGACTCCATGTAAATAATCAGGACTTTTAGCGTGTATAGAGCCAGCATATCTCCACCAGACTCCATGTAAATAATCAGGACTTTTAGCGTGTATAGAGCCAGCATATCTCCACCAGACTCCATGTAAATAATCAGGACTTTTAGCGTTTATAGAGCCAGCATATCTCCACCAGACTCCATGTAAATAATCAGGACTTTTAGCGCGTCTATAGAGGCCAGCATATCTCCACCAGACTCCATGTAAATAATCAGGACTTTTAGCGTCTATAGAGCCAGCATATCTCCACCAGACTCCATGTAAATAATCAGGACTTTTAGCGTGTATAGAACCAGCATATCTCCACCAGACTCCATGTAAATAATCAGGACTTTTAGCGTGTATAGAGCCAGCATATCTCCACCAGACTCCATGTAAATAATCAGGACTTTTAGCGTCTATAGAGCCAGCATATCTCCACCAGACTCCATGTAAATAATCAGGACTTTTAGCGTGTATAGAGCCAGCATATCTCCACCAGACTCCATGTAAATAATCAGGACTTTTAGCGTTTATAGAGCCAGCATATCTCCACCAGACTCCATGTAAATAATCAGGACTTTTAGCGTGTATAGAGCCAGCATATCTCCACCAGACTCCATGTAAATAATCAGGACTTTTAGCGCGTTTATAGAGCCAGCATATCTCCACCAGACTCCATGTAAATAATCAGGACTTCGGTGTGTACAGAGCCAGCATATCTCCACCAGACTCCATGTAAATAATCAGGACTTTTAGCGTGTATAGAGCCAGCATATCTCCACCAGACTCCATGTAAATAATCAGGACTTTAGCGTTTATAGAGCCAGCATATCTCCACCAGACTCCATGTAAATAATCAGGACTTTTAGTGTGTATAGAGCCAGCATATCTCCACCAGACTCCATGTAAATAATCAGGACTTTTAGTGTGTATAGAGCCAGCATATCTCCTCCAGACTCCATGTAAATAATCAGGACTTTTAGTGTGTATAGAGCCAACATATCTCCTCCAGACTCCATGTAAATAATCAGGACTTTTAGCGTGTATAGAGCCAGCATATCTCCACCAGACTCCATGTAAATAATCAGGACTTTTAGCGTCTATAGAGCCAGCATATCTCCACCAGACTCCATGTAAATAATCAGGACTTTTAGCGTCTATAGAGCCAGCATATCTCCACCAGACTCCATGTAAATAATCAGGACTTTTAGCGTTTATAGTGAGCCAGCATATCTCCACCAGACTCCATGTAAATAATCAGGACTTTTAGCGTCTATAGAGCCAGCATATCTCCACCAGACTCCATGTAAATAATCAGGACTTTTAGCGTTTATAGAGACAGCATATCTCCACCAGACTCCATGTAAATAATCAGGACTTTTAGCGTGTATAGAGCCAGCATATCTCCACCAGACTCCATGTAAATAATCAGGACTTTTAGCGTTTATAGAGCCAGCATATCTCCACCAGACTCCATGTAAATAATCAGGACTTTTAGCGTGTATAGAGCCAGCATATCTCCACCAGACTCCATGTAAATAATCAGGACTTTTAGTGTGTATAGAGCCAGCATATCTCCACCAGACTCCATGTAAATAATCAGGACTTTTAGCGTTTATAGAGACAGCATATTTCCACCAGACTCCATGTAAATAATCAGGACTTTTAGCGTGTATAGAGCCAGCATATTTCCACCAGACTCCATGTAAATAATCAGGACTTTTAGTGTGTATAGAGCCAGCATATCTCCACCAGACTCCATGTAAATAATCCTATAATAATAGTCCTTAAATAGTTTTCGGAACTTTCAGTTAATTAATTAATCATCGAATCCATTTGTGTGCTTTTAGCTTTTGAATGTTTAAGTGTGTGATGGGAGCCATGAAGGCTCCTCTGATTGGTTAACATGATACAGACCTACGGTAAGGCCCGCCCACTTTGTAGTTCTTCTGAAGACAGAAAAAGATCCAAAACTACAAACTGAAATGTGACACACACACAGAGAGACAGACACACAGAGACAGACACACACACACACACACACACACACAGAGACAGACAGACACACACACACACATACAGAGAGACAGACAGACACACACACACACACATATACAAATACAGAGACAGACACACACACAAAGACACACACAGACACATAGTCACACACAAAGACACACACAGACACAAAGTCACACACAAAGACACACACACACAAAGACACACACACACAAAAACACACACACACAAACACACACAAACATACAGAGACACACACACATACAGAGAGACACACACAGACACACACACACACAGAGACACACACACAGAGACACACACAGAGACACACATACAGAGAGACACACACACAGAGACACACACACAGACACACACACAGAGACACACACACAGACACACACAGAGACACACACACACACACACACACACACATACAGAGAGACACACACAGAGACACACACACAGACACACACACATACAGAGAGACACACACAGAGACACACATACAGACACACACACATACAGAGAGACACACACACACTGTGACTCCACTTCCATCTGCTGATAAACATCAATAAAACATGAGACTAATGTAGAGGAGGTAGGTTGTGTGTATGTGTGTATGTATTGTGTGTGTGTGTGTCCTGTAGATGGAGCTGTTGTCTTTCTGTTGTTAAACTGACTGAAACTAACAATAGAGGATTTTAAACCAATGATTCAGTTTCAGTTCAGATTAACATGTTTCCTGCTAGGGGACAAGTGGACAAGGAGACAAGGAGAGGAAACAGGAGACACCCTCTGACCTCTGACCCTTTAAAACACATAAAGCTAGCAAATGGTCCTTTAATGGATGTAACAGCTGTGACTGACACACACACACACACACACACACACACACACTCACATACATAGAGAGACAAACACAGAAAGACACACACACAAAGACACACAGAAAGACACAGACACACACACATATATATAGAGACACACACACACTCACATACATAGAGAGACACACACACAAAGACACACACACACAGAAAGACATACACATAGAGAGACACACACACACACACAAAGACACACACACACTCACATACATAGAGAGACACACACAGAAAGACACACACACAAAGACACACACACACACAGAAAGACACACACACAGAAAGACACACACAGAAATACACACAGACACACACAGAAAGACACACAGACACACACACAGAAAGACACACACATAGAGACACACACACAAAGACACACACACACTCACATACATAGAGAGACACACACAGAGACGAACACACAGACACACACAAACAGAGACACACACACACACATAAATACATAGAGAGACACATACTGGAGCACACCCAGACACACACACATACAGAGAGACACACACACACACATAGAGACAGACACACACACACATAGAGACACGCATACACATACAGAGACACACACAGACACACACACACATAGAGACAGACACACACACATACAGAGAGACACACACACAGACACACACACATAGAGACAGACACACATACATACAGAGACACACACACACAAACACACACACATAGAGACACACACACATACAGAGAGAAATACAGAGACACACACAGACACACACACACATAGAGACACACACAAAGACACACACACATAAAGACACACACACATACAGAAAGACACACACACACACACACACAGACACACACATACAGAGAGACAGACACACACATAGAGACACACACAGACAGAGACGAACACAAAGACACACACACATACATAGAGACACACACACGCAGAGACACACACACACACACATACATAGAGACACACACACACGCTGTGCTGTTATTGGACAGAAACAGCAGGATGATTCGATGACATCACTATGACCTCAGCGCTGCCGTTCGTGTTGACGATGACATCACCGTCCTCTCTGTGTTGTTGTTGTTGTTGTTGTTGTTGTTGTTGTGAAACAGGAAGTTATTTTTAGTTCTGTTGCCACGGTTGCACAGTAAAATAGTGTTTTAGACGGCTAGCTGTAGTCTCGCGCCGAAGTCCCGCGGGAATTCAGTTGTAGCGTGAGAGTAACACCACGACATATCCTACAGTAGCTAGTAGGGACTACTAGCCAGTCAGAAGCAGAGTATGAGGCCCTGACAGTACCTAGGTAAGGACTACTAGCCAGTCAGAAGCAGAGTATGAGGCCCTGACAGTACCTAGGTAAGGACTACTAGCCAGTCAGAAGCAGAGTATGAGACCCTGACAGTAGCTAGGTAAGGACTACTAGCCAGTCAGAAGCAGAGTATGAGGCCCTGACAGTAGCTAGGTAAGGACTACTAGCCAGTCAGAAGCAGAGTATGAGGCCCTGACAGTACCTAGGTAAGGACTACTAGCCAGTCAGAAGCAGAGTATGAGACCCTGACAGTAGCTAGGTAAGGACTACTAGCCAGTCAGAAGCAGAGTATGAGGCCCTGACAGTAGCTAGGTAACGAGCTAGCATGCACTTTAAGGTGCTAGCAGCCCAAGAATATTAGGAATACACATACATACATACAGACACACACAGAGACACACACACACACATACACACGTACAGACACACAGAGAGACACACACACATAGACACACACACACACACAGAGACACACATACAGAGACACACACACACAGAGACACACACACACACATACATACAGACACACAAAGACACACACACACATAAAACACACACACACACACACACACACACAGAGACACACACACACACAGACGACACAGATACAGAGACACACACACACAGAGACACACAGAGACACACACACACATACATACAGACACATAGACACACACACACACACACACATAGACGCTACGCACACACACACACACACACACACACACACACAGAGACACACACACACGAGACACACATACAGAGACCACACACACAGACACACACACACATACAGACACACAAGACACACACACATACAGAGACACACACACACACACAGAGACACATACAGACACAAGCAGACACACCAGACGAAACATCAACCACAGCCACATACAGAGACACACACATACACATACACACACACACACACAGAGACACACATACAGAGACACACACACATACACACATACACACACACACACATAGAGACACACATACACACACACACACACACACACACACAGAGACACACACAGACACACACACACAGAGACACACAGACACACACACTGTCAGCTGTAGTTCATATTATGTCGGTATATAATCTTATTGGGAGCGATGAATAGAGAGGGGAGTGAGACAGGAAATGGAGAGGAAGGAGAAGAAGACAAAAAGGGGGACGAGAAAAGGAAAATGGAGGGATAAGGGTTACCAAGGAGACGAGGTGAGGGAGGAAAGGAGGGAAGGAAAGGAGGGATGAGAGGGGAAAAATAAACGAGGTCGAGCTCTGAAACAGACGCTGCAGGGCTCTGAGTCACGATGAACGCACACACACACACACACACACACACACCATCCCCCAATACACACACACACACACACACACACACACACACCTCTGTTATCCCTCCTGTTTTAAATGAGAACAAACTCACTGTAACACTGACCTCATACACGCCACACAGCTGACTGTGTGTGTGTGTGTGTGTGTGTGTGTGTGTGTGTGTGTTAATAAAACATGTAATACACCCCCACCACACACACACACACACACACACACACACAGAAGCATCAGACGGGCGAGCGAACACGGTGATGACACTCAGAGAGAGAATCTGTGTAAATAATTTATTGGACTTTGATGTGAACACGAATCAGACTCCTGGTTTTATCTCGGTAAATAACCCAGTTAACACACACACACACACACACAGATACACACACACACAGATACACAGATACACACACACACAGATACACACACACACAGACACACACACAGATACGCACACACACACAGATACACACACACACACACACACACACAGATACACACACAGACACACACACACAGATACACACACGGATAACACACACAGATACAAACACACACACACAGATACACAAACACACACACACACACAGAGACACACAGATACACAACACACAGACCACACAGATACACACACAGATACGCACACACACAGATACACCACACACACGCACAGATACACACACGCACACACACGACACACAGATACACACACAACAGATACACGGATACACACACATAAGATACACACGGATACACACACACAGATACACAGATACACAGATACACACACACACAGAGACACACACACACAACAGATACACACACACGGATACACAGATACACACACACATACAACACACAGATACACAGATGACACACACACACACAGATACAACACGCACAGATACACACACACAAATATATAACACAGCTACACAGATGCACACACACACACAGATACACACACACAAACACATAACACACAAATATATACACACACAGCTACACAGATGCCACACACACACAGATACACACACACATACACATACGCACACACACAGATGTACAGAGACACACACACAGATACACACACACACACATACAGATACGACATACACACACACATACACACACACGCACACACACAACACACACACACACACAAACACACACACACAGTACACACACACACGATACACACACATTACACACACACAGATACACACACAGAGACACACACAAAAATATACAGATACACACACACACACAGATACAGACACACACACACGCACACACACACAGATACATACACACACACCCACACACACACATACACACACACCCACAGACACACACAGAGACACATTTAATAAATTTGTGCAAACTGAAAAATATAAAAGTAGCTCTTAAAGGGCCGGTGTGCGTTGAGACTTCAGATACAGTATTAGGGACCACTAAGGTCTATATAAAAGAGACTTCAGATACAGTATTAGGGGACCACTAAGGTCTATATAAAAGAGACTTCAGATACAGTATTAGGGGACCACTAAGTCTATATAAAAGAGACTTCAGATACAGTATTAGGGGACCACTAGGGTCTATATAAAAGAGACTTCAGATACAGTATTAGGGGACCACTAGGGTCTATATAAAAGAGACTTCAGATACAGTATTAGGGGACCACTAAGGTCTATATAAAAGAGACTTCAGATACAGTATTAGGGGACCACTAAGGTCTATATAAAAGAGACTTCAGATACAGTATTAGTATTTGTTGTTGTTGGGGTCACTTTTACTCACGACATGCTAACGGCAACAAAGGATTCCATTCACTACGCTAAGCTAAGCTAGCGGTGACATTGCCGGACTAAGACAATGCATGCACTGAGAAAAAAAAATGCGTTTGCCCACCTATATAAATATAGAGGAGACGGTGAATAACCCTATTTCAACAAACGGTGGCGAATTACTTCAAAACCAGATTTCTAAATTGTCCAAAAGTCACAAGTTGAGTTGATTTTAAGAGAGTTCTGTAATTAGTTTCAGCAGTCGGGGGGCACTAAAGTTAAAAGCACAAGTTGTTGCAGAAAAATTCACCTGAGGGCAGGAAAAATTGTTGTTTGATATGCTCAAAATTTAAATTTTGCTCAAAAGTGGAGCTCTCAACCACCCTCCCTTCCCAATTTTAACCCAAATTTACCCCCTTGCCGCCCAGACATTTTGAAACCGACATTTTGACTCATACTTCTTCATTTTTAGGAGTCGTTTCATCCATTTTCAGGTCAGTAATACTCTGACTCGAACGGGAGGGGTGACTCACCGTGTTTCACCCCTCCCGTTCGAGTCAGAGTCAACGGATTGTTTGGTTTGGGTTGCCTGGTAACACCACGACATATCCTAAAGTCTGGGCATGCTAGCTAGTTTCCCTGTGCTTCCAGTCTTTTGTGCTAGGCTAAGCTAAGCTAAGCTGATCGTCCTAAGTGGAGACAAAGACGGAGAACAGGGAGGGTTTATAAATAATTATCAGACTGCTCCTTTAAGGTGGATTTAGTTTTCAGACACGCAAACACAGCCGCACATTAGTCATTAAGAAATGCTCATACATGCATACACAATCACACACACACATACACACACAGAGACACACACAATCACACACAGAGATACACATACACACACAGATACACACACACAGAAATGGAGTTGTGTAACGGAGCGATGCTGTTTGTGCTGCCCTACATCTGGTGCATTACAGCTCACTGACCTGTGTGTGTGTGTGTGTGTGTGTGTGTGTGTGTCCTCTCTCTTGGCAGTTGGCCAATGGTGCAGCTGGTTGCCGGCATCGTGTGAGTAGAATCAGGATGTGATTTCTGCAGTTGTGTCCAAATACTCCAGATTATAATCTGAAAATCTTAAAAAAAAAAAAAAACTATATGAAATGATTAGCGTTAGGTGAAATAATCTCACTCCAAGTTTCTTTATCTTATTTTATTTTGCATGTGGACGCTCGAAACTGGAAATGAACAGTGTTTTCATTTTTGGTTCCATTTACCCACAATGCATTGCCATTTACAACATTGTTAAAAAAAACACATCAACAAATAAAATCTTCAGTTAAATAAATTGAGTGAAAAAAATAAAATACATTTAAAATAACTTGTTTTTCATACTTTGACAAAGTAAAGTTGTTTCAAAACATGTACAGAATTTAAAATAAATACATCTAAATACATTTAGTTCAACATCTTTTTTTTCACCGACATCACTCAGAGAACAAATACGGGAGAATATTCTGTCTTAATAAGAAGGAGTTTTAGGATATTCTGAATGATTTTTTCACAGGTGTTCGTGTCTGCATGGATTGAGAAAAGCGACAGAAACAACGGAAAAATTGTCCCAAAGAAAAACTCGAAAAAAAATGGTGGAAAAACGACAAGAAAAACAAAAATGTCCAAAAAAATTATTTGAGGGGGGGGGGGGGACGAGACAAAAATGTCCCAAAAAAAACGAACATTCTTTAAATCTGCCGAATTTTCCAGTTTTTGGATGAACAGAAATGTCCGTATATTTAACGGAAAAGATGTTAATTTTGTGCCGAGACATTATCTGTGATTCAAATCCCCTAACCCCACTAAGGCCGGCTGCACACTGCCTGCGTGGCGTGAGCGTGGCGTTTCAGTTGCGTGGTGGCTGCGTGGCGTTTTCTACGTCTTTGCACACCAGAAACGTGTCTGACGCGGCGCTGCTGCTGCTGCTGCTAGCATTGTCTGGACACATGGATGTTTCCCATAAACAAATGTGTTCTGATCAGATTACAGCAAAGACAACGTCGGCAGTATTGACGGCTAAATTACATTTATGTCAGCACCTCGAGACTTTCAAACATCAACATGTCATTTATTAATATGTATTCGTGTCTAAATGACATATAAACATCTTTTCCTATTATATTTGCCTGGAAACGCTTCCAACACGCTTGCGTGTCATGTGAAAAATAGGCGTCGGTTCTATTTCTAGCACGCACGCTTTTTCGGCGCGGCTCGGGCCGAGCCTGAGACGTAAATGTCACGCAGGCAGCGTGTAAGCTCTAACCTGTTACCATGGGAGCCGAAATAAAAACAGACACTCCACGCACCCGACTAAGCCTAACTCCAACCCCCCTAACCCTAAACCTACTACCCCTACTTACCCCATTAACCCAACTAACTCCAACCCCCCTAACCCTAAACCTACTACCCCTACTTACCCCATTAACTCAACTACCTCCAACCCCCCTAACCCTAAACCTACTACCCCTACTTACCCCATTAACCCAACTAACTCCAACCCCCCTAACCCTAAACCTACTACCCCTACTTACCCCATTAACCCAACTAACTCCAACCCCCCTAACCCTAAACCTACTACCCTACTTACCCCATTAACTCAACTACCTCCAACCCCTAACCTAAAACCTACCTACTTACCCCATTAACTCAACTAACTCCACCCCCAACCCTAAACCTACTACCCCTACTTACCCCATTAAATCAACTAACTCCAACCCCCCTAACCCTAAACCTACTACCCTACTTACCCCCATTAACTCAACTAACTCCAACCCCCTACCCAAACCTACTCCCCTACTTACCCCATTAACTCAACTAACTCCAACCCCTAATCCTAAACCTACTACCCCCACTTACCCCATTAACTCAACTAACTCCAGCCCCTAACCCTAAACCTACCTACTCCCTACTTACCCCATTAACCCACTAACCCAACCCTAATCCTAAACCTACTACCCCCACTTACCCCATTAACTCAACTAACTCCAACCCCCCTAACCCTAAACCTACTATCCCCACTTACCCCATTAACCCAACTAACTCCAACCCCCCTAACCCTAAACCTACTACCCCTACTTACCCCATTAACCCAACTAACTCCAACCCCCTAACCCCAACACCCCTAACCCTGAACCTACTTACCCCATTAACCCTAATCCCAATGTTTTTTTTGGCACTTTTTTAGTCTGTGTTAATATGGAGCGACTTTGTGTAATGATTTTTTGGATTAACAATAATGTCCGTTAAAGATACAGAGGATATATCGTAAATATACAGACATTTCCAGTTTTGGGATTAACAGAAACATCCGTAAACTTGACTGTTAAAGATGTTAATTTTGTGCCGAGACATTATCTGTGTTTCTACGGATTTGTTTCCAACAGTGTAACCACTCACAGTGTTTGTACCTCATTCTTTATTCAGGACAAAAAAAAATACTTTTTTCGATGTTGTCGCTTTCTTTCTCAAAAACAATATCTGAATTTTTTTCGACTTTTTTTGGGGGGCATTTTTTTCTCCTAATATTCTGTGTTAATATGCAGGAATGATCTGTAATGATTTAACAATAATGTCCGTTAAAGACACAGAGGATATAACGTAAATATACAGAGTTGTCCGTAAACTTAACGGAAAAGTTGTAATTTTGTGCCGAGACATTACCTGTGTTTCTACGGATTTGGTCCAACAGTGTAACCGCTCACAGTGTCTGTACCTAACCCCCCTAACCCCCCTAACCTTCTTTATTCATGACAAAAATGTGCAAAAACACTCAAAACTGGAGAAAAGTTAAAAACATTGTTAACCGACGAAACAGAAACTCTGAGATAAACCAACGTGAATATTCAAGGTTACAGTTTCCAACAAGCGACACAAAAAGTGACTTTAAAAAAGGAGACTTTGAAACGTTGGCAATGATTTTAGGATCAGACCTGTAGGGGGGGGGCTCAGCCCCTAATGACAATGTGACACGGATACAGTGCCTTGTACACCCCCACCCGGCTAAATCAGTAACTTCATTAGCCGATAATCTCTGAGCTACTGAACAACGTCAGCTAACGTTTACTGACACTATGATGGGACTAGACCTGACCAGTGTGACACAATGTTCTAACAATCAGCCATTTTAGTTGCTTACGTTTCAATTTGGGTTTTAATCTGCGCCGTGAAATGACCATCTTCTTCTTCTCTGGGACTACCAACGTTAAACTTAGGTCAGATAGAGACTCAGCCAAAGGCGGGAGTCTGGCACTCAGAGGGTTAATATTATATTTATTAGTCCAAACGTAGTATTCATTCAATGACAAACTGCACATATTGTACAGAGAGTGGAAGAAACAGGAGTTTATAAAGAAGACATATTCTTTGTTTCCTATTGACATTATTGCTTTCTCTCGCTCTCTCTCTCTCTCTCTCTCTCTCTCTCTCTCTCTCTCTCTCTCTCCTTTGATTTTTCTTCCTGTAAAACTCGTGTAAACGTTTGTGAAACCTCTGAGTCTACAGCAGCAGGACATTTTCGGGATAAATGGGGCTACAACTAAATCAAGACACCGACAGTTTTCCTAAGATTGTTTCAACAGAAATGTCACATAAGAAGACATCATATATATTAACAAATAAATCACCTAACATATTTAAATTCTTAATAATCCACCACCACCTTTTAGTTAGTGCTCTTCAGTGCCTTCATGTTTGTGTCGCATTTAAAAAAGTTCCCCGTTGTAGAAATGTTGACATCTTTAAAGTGTCTTTAAATGACAAAAATGACATTTTTCATTCCCTCCCACAAACCAACCGGTTCTCACTCCCAACTCACGTGAAATCCTGGCGCTTGCTCAGTGTCTCTCAGCGTCCGATACCGACGCAGAAAATCACATGTTAATAGTAGTCTCTCTTTGCCAGACCTTCCTCCACAGCGCTGTGGAGGAGGGTCTGGCTAGTCCGGTCTGGAACGCAGCATTGGCACCGCCCAAGACGATTTTGATTGGTTTAAAGAAATGCCAATAAACCAGAGCACGTTTTTCTCCCATCCAGGAATGCTGTGTGGACTAGCCAGACCCTCCTCCGCAGCACTGTGGAGGAAGGTCTGGCTATGCGAGACTAGCCAAAAAAGTGACACCAAGAGTCCCGACGCAGCACGTCTAAATATGACACTAAAGGACACTTTTTGCGTCAGTAGTGGTACGTGTCCATATCAGACCTGCTTCCCAGTTTCTCTTTACTGACAAGCAAAGAAAACAGGCTCCGCCCTCCTCCAACAGCGATGGCTGCAGCTGATTGGGTGAACGCATCATGTGGGGCGAGAAATAGGAGTCTTCATTTCAGATCGACAAAGGTCAGTTTAAAAGATTTTCGTCTTTTAGCTTTTGAGAGGCGGCGAGCCGAGCCGGCTGCTCCTCATTTGCATAAAGTTGGCTGGCTCGCCTTTCCAAAAGTCATCACAACGCTCCCAGAATGCATTGCACGACTGCTTCCATAGAAATCAATGGGAAAGGGTGGAAAAGATAAAGATGTTCATTTTGTAACCCCACCCACCATCTTTTCCTTAAACCTAACTGTCCCGGTCTTGCGCAACATGTCATTTCACCCTTGTGTGGACCTCGGGTAAAATTTCACCCGTTTTCAAAGTTTCTGTATCAAAAATATTCAACCAAATTGCCCAAAAATAACGGATGGTTCCATACACGAAACAGGCTGTAATTCATCAACATACATTCCTCTGATCTTAATTATTAGCTTAAGTAATTCATAATTTCTGGGGGTTTTCTTTACTCAAAATTAGGCATAATTTAATATGAATGAGGTTTATTGACCACAAATTCCAAACTAGCGGTGATAAGTTGGAATGAAGATGGCTTAGAAGATGCAACACATAATTGAAAATTGTATACTTTACGCTTTATAAAACAGGCAAAACAGACCGGGTCAACACAAGGGTTAAAGCTACGTCGCGACCCAGAGCAGAGCGCCATAAACTGGCGCAAAGAGTCCAGACTAAGCGCGCCTAAATATGACGCTGAAGGAGACTTTTTGAGTCAATAACAAACACCAAAGATACCTGAACAAGCATCGCTGGGAGTGAGAATGTGTTGCACCCAAAACACCCTGAATGTCTTTTCCAACAAAAAAACTTGTCTTTGAAATCGACAGAGAGGCTTTTTCGCTTCACTTTCAGCAATAAAACAGACAGAAGAAAAGCGAGCAGCACCGTTAGAGAAGGTGAAGGGGAGTGCCTCTCCGTTAGAACTGCGTTCACTCAAAATTAAAAGTGATGAAGAAGAGACTTTGTGGAGTTAAAAACGGGCAGCAGAAGTGAGAGGGCGTCTAGTGCACAGTGGAGGATTTAAGTCCTTAAACCTCCCGGGAAGAACTCGCTGGTTTTTCAAAAAACAATCCACGTTTTGCCCAAGTGTTCACGTGCATCCCACCATCCCCAGATTTAAAGATGCAAAAACCATTTAAAAATCCCCCCAAAATATGCAAACGCTGTCTGCTTTTTTTTGCGTGTAAGCAAACACATTATCTAGGCTAATAAAACGTCAAAATGTTATACATCTACACTTCATTTTGTAATAAATTCGCAAGCATTGTGTTGCGTGTTAAGTAAAGATAAGACAAGCAATTCAAATACTATACAGGCTATATATATATATATATATATTTATATATATTATACCTTTTGATTTTGTCTTTAAATTGCTTTCAAAGCCAGTAGAGAAAACAACAAGTACAGCCCTTTGCATTTTGTAAGAACTGCTGCGTTACGTAATATTTAGGAATGCACCAAAGCCAGGATTTGGCTTCAGATTCGGCTGGATATTGGGCTTTTTGACGGGGTTCTGGTTTCTCCCGAACCTTAGAATTTGTTCCCAGCGAACTGAACCCTACGCTTGCACTCGGCGCGCTACGCTGGTCGCCGTAATGACGGCGCCGTTGATTAGGGGAAGGTGTAAATGGAACTGGTGAGCAGAAAAAGTTGTTGTTTGGCAGTACTTTCAGTCAAAAGAAGGCCATTCAAGTCCAGCTACATGTTCAATCTGTTCAATGCTGATTGGTCTGGTGGTGGCGAGGACCCTAAACTATACACATCATGGCTGCTGTTACAACATTTGGTATGAAACATCTGAAAGAATACGAGTTGTGCATGAAGGAATCTCCAGACAGCAGCAAAATGCAGCAACTTCAGGTACAGCAAAGGAAGGACAGTCACTGTTTACTTCATCAATGTGTTCACTGTGTTAATGGACTGAGGATGGGAGTAGGATTCGGTATTCGATTTCCAATTCGGCAGAATCTTAAAGCGTAACTCTCGCCAAAATGCATCCTAGGGTATTTTTGTGAATGTACGTAAGTCAAAGTTTAGTTTAAAAGCATAATCGCCACTTTTAATTTTCACCGTATTCTAGTTTTTGGGTCAAATGGCCTTTTGAATAGGAGTGCTAGGGGCACTCTCATGCTAGTCTCAAAATAGCTATTTTCGAAATACTAAGAAGGCTCGACACAACATGAAACTTTGCTTCAAGTATCACCAGGGGCTCTACACCTTAACGCAAGCATTGACAACATTGTTTGTGTACACAGATTTACTAAAAAGAAAGGTTGTGTGCAACTCACTGCAGTTGTTGTTTGACTCACAAACATTCACAAAAATACCCTAGGATGCATTTTGGCGAGAGTTACGCTTTAACCAGTGGATTCGGTATTCATCCAAACCCCAAAATATCTGGATTGGGTGCATCCCTAGTAATCATTTATTACAAAATGCAGCAGCTTATTACATAATGTGTTGTTGCTACAATGCAGAAAACCTTCCACTGAGAAAATTCAATTCAAGGAAAGAAAGTCATTAAAACCTGCCCGGGAAGAACTGTATATTGCTGGTTTTTAAAACAATCCACGTTTGCTCAAGTGTTCACGTGCATCCCACGGATTATCCCCCAAGATTTAAAAGATGCAAAACATTTAAAAATCCCCCAAAAATCCCCCAAAATTATTGCAAATCCCTGTCTGCTTTTTTTTATGCGTGTAAGCATGCTGAAAAATGTCCTTCGAGAAAATTGAATTCAAGGAATAGTTGTAAGAAAGAAAATCCCCATCGTCAAGGCGTCTCGGACTCGTCTTCGGGGGATGTCGGCGAGTTCGGCGTGCCGTCCTCATCTGCCGCCGCCGCCGGGGTCGCCTTGTGCAGCCCAGCCGCCGCGGCCGTCAACGACATCTTTTCGTAGGTTCTCCGGCGCTGCCGCCGCAGTGTCTGGCTCTGCAGCTCCTTCACTTCCTGCAGGACTTCTTGCGCCTCCTTCCACGACGACACAGCCTCTTCCAGGAGGCGCTCGGCTTCTTCGCGCCGCATCCGCAGCTCCGATTCCGACAGCAGGGCGGGCGGCGAGGCGGGCGGAGGGTGCCTGTCGGCGGTTTGGGGTCGCGAAGGCTCGAAGGACCCAGAAATGCTCGCCGAGTCCTTACGATTTGGACGTGGCGAGTCGGTTTCACTCCCTTGTTGTGAGTCGGCTTCTTGAACCGGGGGCGTTGATTCTGCCAACTTTTGCGCGGCAGAGTCTTCTTCATCGTCGGGACAAGAGGCGCCACGAGATCCCTTGAGTTTCGGGGAACGCGTGTCGGAGCTTTTTGTCCGTGGCGAATCTTTCAGTCGAGGGGAGTCGTTTGCTTTCGCGGAGGGCGATTGGGATCCTCTGGAGCGAGGCGAGTCGGTCCCTTTGGAGCGATTCCTCTTAGCTTTGGCGCGAGGAGACTCTCGGCCTCTCAGACGGGGAGAGTCTTTCCCCCGCAGGCGAGGAGAGTCGCTGCTACGGCTCCTCGGAGATCCGGGCGACTTGCTGCAGGAAGGGGGGGGGGACAAGAATCAAGTTAAACGTTGCGATCGGAATGTGGCTTCGCAGCACACATTTTCAAGTCATACTGCTCAAACGAGCATGGTGTAAATCAACAGAACTTGGCTTTACCCAAAGCTTTTGCTTAAAGGTCCCATGGCATGAAAATGTCACTTTATGAGGTTTTTTAACATTAATATGAGTTCCCCCAGCCTGCCTATGGTCCCCCAGTGGCTAGAAATGGTGATAGGTGTAAACCACCCCTGGATATCCTGCTCTGCCTTTGAGAAAATGAAAGCTCAGATGGACCGATCTGGAATCTTCTCCTTATGAGGTCATAAGGAGTAAGGTTACCTCCTCTTTCTCTGCTTTGCCCGCCCAGATAATTTGGCCCACCAATGAGAGAGAGAGAGAGACATCATGGCTTTCAAACGAGCAAGGTGGCAGTTGGTCAAGGCCAAATTGGCTGCAGATATTTAAAAGGTGCATATTTCAACCTGGACCTGAGTGACAGATTTGATTAAATATTAGAAGGAATAATGAAAAGGACCTGGCGTGCTGAGAGTCGGAGCCCCTGAGGTGGTGGAGGCGAGGAGAGTCGATGCCCTTCAGGTACGGTGAGCTGCCTCCGTGTTCTCTCTCCGCTTTGGCCTTCTGCAACTCCTGACAGACATAACACACACATTATTCTTAGTTATAGCCTATGTCAGATGCAATTATTAGGATAAGATTAATTACATCTTACAAGACATCTTTGTTCATCTACTTGCAAACAAGCAATTGTTGTAAATGCTTTCCATAAAGCTGGATTGCTTTCTGGTGTAATTGTTTTTTCGGTTATCTGATTTATTTTCTTCAGTTTTCCGTTATTTTCTATCTTTTGTTCTTAATTACTATTCATACATTTTGAAATGATCATTCTGGTGATGTCTGGAGAGGGATGGGGAAGTTAGTATGTGAGTGAATGTGTATGTTGTACTGTAATGTCTTGTCCTTTGTACTGTCATACCGAGGACCCTCTCGATTATGAGATGACACATCTCAAGAGGTATTCCTTGTAAAATAAATAAATAAATAAAATGAATGAATAAGGACATCAATCAACCTTTCTGCAAATGTGCCAGCGCTAAAAGCTGTTTCTTGCTTTCAGCGGCTCTTAAAGGTGGCCAGAGTGGGACATTCCCACACCTTTACTTGGCTCTTAAAGGTGGCCAGAGTGGGACATTCCCACACCTTTACTTGGCTCTTAAAGGTGGCCAGAGTGGGACATTCCCACACCTTTACTTGGCTCTTAAAGGTGGCCAGAGTGGGACATTCCCACACCTTTACTTGGCTCTTAAAGGTGGCCAAGTGGGAACATTCCCACACCTTTACTTGGCTCTTAAAGGTGGCCAGAGTGGGACATTCCCACACCTTTACTTGGCTCTTAAAGGTGGCCAGAGTGGGACATTCCCACACCTTTACTTGGCTCTTAAAGGTGGCGACTTCTTGTCTAAAGGTGGCCAGAGAGGACATTCCCACACCTTTACTTGGCTCTTAAAGGTGGCCAGAGAGGACATTCCCACACCTTTACTTGGCTCTTAAAGGTGGCCAGAGAGGGACATTCCCACACCTTTACTTGGCTCTTAAAGGTGGCCAGAGTGGGACATTCCCACACCTTTACTTGGCTCTTAAAGGTGGCCAGAGTGGGACATTCCCACACCTTTACTTGGCTCTTAAAGGTGGCCAGAGTGGGACATTCCCACACCTTTACTTGGCTCTTAAAGGTGGCCAGAGTGGGACATTCCCACACCTTTACTTGGCTCTTAAAGGTGGCCAGAGTGGGACATTCCCACACCTTTACTTGGCTCTTAAAGGTGGCCAGAGTGGAGCATTCCCACACCTTTACTTGGCTCTTAAAGGGTGGCCACAGTGGGACATTCAAAACCAATGTTACTTGGCTCTTAAAGGTGGCCACAGTGGGACATTCCCACACCTTTACTTGGCTCTTAAAGGTGGCCAGAGTGAGACATTCCCACACCTTTACTTGGCTCTTAAGGTGGCCAGAGGCACATTCCACACCTTTACTTGGCTCTTAAAGGTGGCCAGAGAGGGACATTCCCACACCTTTACTTGGCTCTTAAAGGTGGCGCCAGAGGGACATTCCCACACCTTTACTTGGCTCTTAAAGGTGACCAGAGGGGACATTCCCACACCTTTACTTGGCTCTTAAAGGTGGCCAGGTGGGACATTCCCACACCTTTACTTGGCTCTTAAAGGTGGCCAGGTGGGACATTCCCACACCTTTACTTGGCTCTTAAAGGTGGCCAGGTGAGACATTCCCACACCTTTACTTGGCTCTTAAAGGGTGTGCGGGTGGGACATTCCCACACCTTTACTTGGCTCTTAAAGGTGGCCAGGGTGAGACATTCCCACACCTTTACTTGGCTCTTAAAGGTGGCCAGAGTGGGACATTCCCCACACCTTTACTTGGCTCTTAAAGGTGGCCAGAGTGGGACATTCCACACCTTTACTTGGCTCTTAAAGGTGGCCACAGTGGGACATTCCCACACCTTTACTTGGCTCTTAAAGGTGGCCACAGTGGGACATTCCCACACCTTTACTTGGCTCTTAAAGGTGGCCAGAGGGACATTCCCACACCTTTACTTGGCTCTTAAAGGTGGCCACAGTGGGACATTCCCACACCTTTACTTGGCTCTCAAAGGTGGCCAGAGTGAGACATTCCCACACCTTTACTTGGCTCTTAAAGGTGGCCAGAGTGGGACATTCCCACACCTTTACTTGGCTCTTAAAGGTGGCCAGAGTGGGACATTCCCACACCTTTACTTGGCTCTTAAAGGTGGCCACAGTGGGACATTCCCACACCTTTACTTGGCTCTTAAAGGTGGCCACAGTGGGACATTCCCACACCTTTACTTGGCTCTTAAAGGTGGCCAGAGTGGGACATTCCCCCACCTTTACTTGGCTCTTAAAGGTGGCCAGGTGAGACATTCCCACACCTTTACTTGGCTCTTAAAGGTGGCCAGAGTGGGACATTCCCACACCTTTACTTGAATCTTAAAGGTGGCCAGAGTGAGACATTCCCACACCTTTACTTGGCTCTTAAAGGTGGCCAGAGTGGGACATTCCCACACCTTTACTTGGCTCTTAAAGGTGGCCAGAGTGGGACATTCCCACACCTTTACTTGGCTCTTAAAGGTGGCCACAGTGGGACATTCCCACACCTTTACTTGGCTCTTAAAGGTGGCCAGAGTGGGACATTCCCACACCTTTACTTGGCTCTTAAAGGTGGCCAGAGAGGGACATTCCCACACCTTTACTTGGCTCTTAAAGGTGGCCAGAGTGGGACATTCCCACACCTTTACTTGGCTCTTAAAGGTGGCCACAGTGGGACATTCCCACACCTTTACTTGGCTCTTAAAGGTGGCCACAGTGGGACATTCCCTTACAATTGGGGGTAGTGTGTTCATATCGGCGCCCGCACCGCGCTGAACGCAAGAAGCAAAGGGTGTAGCACAACAATCTGGGCCCTGTATGAAGGTCATTCTGTATGGGACCCCTCTCCACATCCACAGCTATTTATTCAAGCATCTTTCTGGGCCCTCCTCACATGAGGGCCATGGGGACTCAGTCCCCTTTCCACCCCCAGTCTGGCACTACGGTTGGGTACCGGTTGGGTTCCTACGCAACCGGTAGGAATCGGACCGGATTATAGCGCAAATTTTCGGTTCCTCATTTCGGTTCCACTTAATGTGTCCATGGGTGGCGATGGTTTCACGAACTGCCGTGAGACCGGGCTGTAAGTCACAGGGTGTGGGGGGGGGGGGTGGTTTGACTGCCGCTCCAGGGCGCTTTCACGGCTACAAGGTCGTGAAAACACGAATTACCTGGAACGCAGCATCGGTATCGGCCGACGCGCAAGTTCAGATCGGGAAGAAGAACATCTCTATCCGCTACACCAGGGGACCAAGGAGCCCTTAACTGAAAGAAAGATGGAGCAGGGACCCCCCCCTACTACATATATTTAATAAAATAAAGTTGCATATTAAGTACAATAGCTACAATAACGTGTAGGGCAGCCTAAATCCTTTATACATACCTTTTTTTTTTGCATATAATAAGACATTCAGATTAATAATTGTTACCATCTGTGGATGGCCTTAGTGGCTACCTTGACTATAGGCCAGTTAGCATAGCAGTGGGGATTTATATTTGCTAATAATATATTGGATTCATGTTAATGTCAATAGTTGGAGGCCCCCGCATTGACTCCTGAAGGACCCCCTAGGTCCGGACCCCTGTTGAAGATCCCTGCACTACACCTCTTCAGTCCATTCAGACCGAAACGATCGTACCTGCAGTCTCATCTCCTCCAGCAGCTCCTGAGCTCTCTGCATCCTCTGGGCGATCAGGCTCTGCAGCTGCCCGACAGGCTGCACCGAAGCCCCGCCCCCAGCCTCCTCTTCGGTTGGACAGCGCCGCAGAGCCGAGCGAAACTCAGAGCGAATCATCGCCGGTCTGGAGGAAGGGAAGGAGGAAGAGGAAGAGGAAGTGGAAAGAAGGGGGGAAGGATGACAAGAGAAGACAGTTGAACTTCTTCTAACTTAATGTATGTAACCAGTAAGATGGTTACTCTTTTTGGTCAACTAGCTCTCGGTTTTCTGAGTCACTTTTTACGACTTTTTTAGGCATTTTATTTACGTTTTTTTGTCATTTTTCCGACATTTTGGAGAAGGGAAGAACAACTTAGAAGTTAGAGAAGAAGAAAGAGACTTTTACAGGTGGACTCAAGTCCCTAAGTTTGGGGGCTAACCTAAATTGTTTGTGTTTTTTGTTGTTGTTTGTGTGTTTGTTGTTGGGGGTGGGTGTGGGGGTGGTGTGGTTGGGGTTGGGGTGTGTGTTGTGGGTGTGTGTGGGTTTGGGGTGGTGTTGTAACATTTGTAATACTTTTGTTGTGTGTTGTGTTTGTGTGTGTGTTGTGTGTGTGTGTTGTGTGTGTGTGTTGTGTGCGTAATAGTTTGTGTGTTGTGTGTGTGTGTGTGTGTGTGTGATAGTTTGTGTGTTGTGTGTGTGTGTGTGATAGTTTGTGTGTTGTGTGTGTGTGTGTGTGTGATAGTTTGTGTGTTGTGTGTGTGTGTGTTGTGTGTGTAATAGTTTGTGTGTTGTGTGTGTGTGTGTGTGTGTGTGGTTTGTGTGTGGTGGTGTGTGTGTTGTGTGATAGTTTGTGTGTTGTGTGTGTGTGTGTGTTGTGTGTGTGTGATAGTTTGTGTGTTGTGTGTGTGTTGTGTGTGTGTAATAGTTTGTGTGTTGTGTGTTGTGTGTGTGTGAGATAGTTTGTGTGTTGTGTGTGTGTGTGTGTTGTGTGTGTGTGTGAGATAGTTTGTGTGTTGTGTGTGTGTTGTGTGTGTGTGAGAGATAGTTTGTGTGTTGTGTGTGTGTGTGTGTGTGTGTGTGTGTGTGTGTGTGTGTGTGTGTGTGTGTGTGAGATAGTTTGTGTGTGTGTGTGTGTGTGTGTGTGTGTGTGTGTTGTGTGTGTACCTGGAGGAGAGGACTTCGTCCATGGAGGCACAGCGACTCCGACCCTGCATGCTGAACCTCTTCCCTGGCTGCGGTGTTTGAGACTGAAGGACCTGAAAGGTAAAACAAGTCTCCCATTTGTATCTGACGAAGATCCTTAAAGCTGCATCTGTACCAGATGCCATTATGGCCACTTGTACCCTGGCGGCTACAACATAGTAAACTTACTAGCCAATTTGGCCGGTGATGACTGAAGCACACAGCATTTTGTTTTTTTAACGACAGGCTGCAGAAACCAAGTCAGTGTTTCCAGATTACAGTGCTTGTAGTACTAATTACTACATTTCCCATGAACACTATGTCCTGGCATTTCATATTACACACTGTAAAAAACATCTCCTCACTATCTGCTGGCTGCCTGTCCCCTGAACACACTGTAAAAAATATCTCCTCACTATCTGCTAGCTGTCTGTCCCCTGAACACACTGTAAAAAACATCTCCTCACTATCTGCTAGCTGTCTGTCCCCTGAACACACTGTAAAAAACATCTCCTCACTATCTGCTAGCTGCCTGTCCCCTGAACACACTGTAAAAAACATCTCACTATCTGCTAGCTGTCTGTCCCCCTGAACACACTGTAAAAAACATCTCACTATCTGCTAGCTGCCTGTCCCCTGAACACACTGTAAAAAACATCTCACTATCTGCTAGCTGTCTGTCCCCTGAACACACTGTAAAAAACATCTCCTCACTATCTGCTAGCTGCCTGTCCCCTGAACACACTGTAAAAAACATCTCCTCACTATCTGCTAGCTGCCTGTCCCCTGAACACACTGTAAAAAACATCTCCTCACTATCTACTAGCTGTCTGTCCCCTGAACACACTGTAGAAAAACATCTCACTATCTGCTAGCTGTCTGTCCCCTGAACACACTGTAAAAAATATCTCCTCACTATCTGCTAGCTGTCTGTCCCCTGAACACACTGTAAAAAATATCTCCTCACTATCTGCTAGCTGCCTGTCCCCTGAACACACTGTAAAAAATATCTCCTCACTATCTGCTAGCTGTCTGTCTCCTGAACACACTGTAAAAAACATCTCCTCACTATCTGCTAGCTGCCTGTCCCCTGAACACACTGTAAAAAATATCTCCTCACTATCTGCTAGCTGTCTGTCCCCATAACACACTGTAAAAAATGCGGTCACTGCAGACAGCTCAGGCTCCACAAACGCCAACAAAAGCAAACTATGCCAACCTGCACCACCAAACATAACAAACAGTCTTCCAGCCAATAACCTACAAGAAGGATTTGGGGGTGAGGTTTGGGGGGGGGTGGGCGGGGGTTAGTGTGCGGATGCACGGAAGGGAGGGGGACAGCTAATTTGGCTAACCGCTAGCTGAGACAGCATGTAAAAGACCCTCAAACCTGAAAATAACCGTTAAAATATATATCAGCTGTTACGTCAGCTGTAGCATGCTTTCCCCAGTGTTTAGTTTGAGTTAACGTTATTTTAGACTAAATCAAACTGTCAGCTAGCGCTTAGCCAAACTAGCGTTAGCTTCCCGGTGGAGGCTAACCGTTCTCTTAATACAGCCACGAGGCTAACGGCAGACTGCTACAGCTATGACAGATCGTGCAGTGTCCTAAATCCCACGGAGGTATTAAGAAAACTCGTAAAACAGGATTATCATCTTGCGCAGTTTTTTTTGACAATACTTCCAACGTCAATAACAATTGCCGTCACCCAATATCGCTTAGACCACCTTTAAGTAGGAAAAACTAAATGTGGCTATAGTGGAAAATCTGATTGGCTGGTAACTTTAAAAAATCTACTAGCCATGTTGGCTGGTGATCAAAAAAGTAAATTTAAAGTCCCCATACCAGTCTCCGGGTAAGCTGTTCAAAAATCGGCCCGGCTTGTGACATCACAAGCCGAAACGAGCTGGCTAACCGTAACCGTTAGCTCGTAGCGTTAGCGTTAATGCTAACGCTAGCATGCTACCTCGTTCTCAATGGCAAAGCACTGCTACAACACACACTAGTTCACCATAATCTACCAAAAGAACTACTTCCATGTGCTCCCTGGTTTAGAAGAAGTCTCCCAGCTGATCCTGCCTTGTAACTGACTGAAGTTGGAGAAACAGCCTTTCTTTTACTGTCTATGGAGTTAGCTGACATGAGCTACGATCTGAGCTACTGAGCATGTGCGAGTGCAATCAAAGATAGTACAGAAGAAGAAGAAGAAGAAAAGAGGTCTCACTCTGTAGCTAAAACAGAGACCTGAACACAGGGTGAAAAGAGGAGCTGCAGCAGTGAGAGAGAGAGCTATGCAGTACAACAACAATATGGTGTTTTTTGAAAATTAAACCATGTAAACCTACTCTGGTACAACCTTAAAATACAATTATGAACCTGAAAATGAGTATAATATGGGCACTTTAAAGCCCTGATCAGAGTTTTTAGGGTTCCCTACCTGTGCCTGCTGGGTGTTGTGGACCTTGGAGGCCTCCAGGTGTGAATGTTTGCCCCAGGACAGCTCACTCCCTCTGGGAAGACTGCTGGTCTTCACTTTGGGCTCCTTGGATGTCGCCCGCAGCTTCGACACATCGGTGCCGGCTCGCTGACGAACTCCGACCCCCGAAGAAGACCCGACCGCTGCCACCTGGCCGCACGAGCCCCCCCGCAGCAGCTCGGCCTGGAAATTCTCCCAGGAGGATTCCCGCGGGTCGCCATCGTAGTCCGGAGAGAAACCATCCTCCTCGGCGACCAGGTCTAGGGTCAGCATGCCGTGGGAAGACGTTGACGCCTTGGGGAGGTGATGACAGTAGATTAGATACAACTTTATTGTCGTTGTGTAGT
>NC_053124.1:36408664-36436164 GCF_010015445.1 Perca fluviatilis
GTGTATGTGAATGCACCACTTGTTTCATGTGTGAATGCGGTAACTTCACGGTGTTTATGTGTGTGAATGTGGTAACTTACGATGTTTCTGTGGTGAATGGTAACTTACGGTGTTTTATGTGTGAATGTGGTAACTTACGGTGTTTTTATGTGTGAATCGCGGTAACTAATTCTGTGTTTTCGTGTGAATGCGGTAACTTCACATGTTTATGTGTGTGAATGCGGTAACTCACGGTGTTTTATGTGTGAATGTGGTAATCCTACGGTATTATGCGTGTGGTGTTTCATGTGAATGCGGTAATCTACGGTGTTTCATTGTGAATGCGGTAACTACGGTGTTTCCGTGAATGCGGTAACTTACGGGTGTTTCATGTGTGAACCCGGTAACTTCTACGGTGTTTCATTGTGAATGCGGTAACTACGGTGTTTCATGTGTGAAGCGGTAACTTCACGGTGTTTCATGTGTGAATGTGGTAACTTTACGGTGTTTCATGTGTGAATGCGGTAACTTAACATGTTTCGTGTGAACGTGGTAACTTAGGGTGTTTCATGTGAATGCGGTAACTTACGTGTTGTAACTTTACGGTGTTTCTGTGTGAATGCGGTAACTTACGGTGTTTCGTGTGAATGCGGTAACTTACGGTGTTTCGTGTGTGAACGGTAACTTACGGTGAAATGCGGTAACTTACGGTGTTTCATGTGTGAATGCGGTAACTACGGTGTTTGTTGTGAATGCGGTAACTTACGATGTTTCCCGTGTGTGAATGTGGTAACTTCACGGTGTTTTATGTGTTGGCGGGTAACTTACGGTGTTTCATGTGTGAATCGCGGTAACTTCACGAGTGTTTCCGGTGTGAATGCGGTAACTTACGGTGTTTCCGTGTGTGAATGCGTAACTTCACGGTTTTCGTGTGAATGCGTAACTCACGGTGTTTGTGTGAATGTGGTAACTTAGGAACGTAACTTACGTGTCGTGTGAAACGCGGTAACTATGTGTTTCGTGAATGCGACTTGCCTGTTCATGAACGGTAACTTACGGTGTTTTGTGTGTGAATGCGGTAACTTCACGGTGTTTCTGTTTGTGGAACGGTAACTTACGTGTTTCATGGGAATGCGGTAACCACGGTGTTTCATGTGTGAATGCGGTAACTTACGGTGTTTTGTGTGAATGCAATCGTTGTGAATGAGGTAACTTTACGGTGTTTTATGTGTGATCGCATCCTGTGTTCGTGTGAATGGGTAACTTACGGTGTTTGCGTGTGTGAATGCGGTAACTTACGGTGTTTCATGTGTGAATGTCACCGCTGGTTTTTATGTGTGTGAATGCGGTAACTTCACGGTGTTTCGTATGTGGGTTGGAAACTTACGGTGTTTCATGTGTGAATGTGGTAACTTACGGTGTTGTGGAATGTGGTACTACGGTTATGTGAGGGTAATCCACGGAGTTTTGTGTAAATGCGGTAACTTCACGGTGTTTTATGTGTGAATGCGGTAATACTTGCGTAAATAACACGGTCGTAACTACGGTGTTCATGTGTGAATGCGGTAACTTCACGGTGTTTCATGTGGGAATGTGGTAACCGATGTTTCATGTGTGGAATGCGGTAACTTCGGTGTTTTATGAACTGCGGTAACTACGGTGTTTCCCGTGTGTGAATGTGGTAACTTACGATGTTTCGTGTGTCAATGCGGTACCTACGGATTTCGTGGTGTGAATGCGGTAATCTACGGTGGTTTCATGTGTGAATGCGGTAACTTACGGTGTTTCATTGTGAATGCGGTAACTTACGGTGTTTCATGTGTGAATGCGTAACTTACGTGTATGGCTGTGAATGCGTTTAACTTAGATGTGTTCTCGTGTGTGAATGCGGTAACTTCGGTGTTTCATGTGTGAATGCGGTAACTTTACGGTGTTTCGTGTAACTTGCGGCAACGCGGTAACCTACGGTGTTTCATGTGTGTGAATGCGGTAACTTACGGTGTTTTATGTGTGTGAATGCGGTAACTTACGGTGTTTCATGTGTGAATGCGGTAATCCCACGGTGTTTCATGTGTGTGAACGCACCACGGTGTCGCGGTAACTTACGGTGTTTCTGTGTGAATGCGGTAACTTACGGTGTTTCATGTGTGAATGCGGTAACTTACGGTGTTTCCCGTGTGTGAATGCGGTAACTTACGGCATTTGCTGTGTTGCGCGTACGGTGTTTCATGTGAACGCGGTAACTTACGATGTTCTCGTAGGTGAATGCGGTAAATTCCTACGGTGTTTCATGTGTGAATGCGGTAACTCAACGGTGTTTCATTGCGTGAACAGCGGTAACTTACGGTGTTTCATGTGTGAATGCGGTAACTTACGGTGTTTCATGTGTGAATGCGTAACTCTACGGTGTTTCATGTGTGAATGCGGTAATTCCACGGTGTTTCATGTGAATGTGGTAACTTACGTGTTCGCTGTGAATGCGGTAACTTACGGTGTTTCCCGTTGTGAATGCGTAACCTACGGTGTTTCCGTGTGTGAATGCGTAACTTCACGGTACCATGTGACGCGTAACTTACGGTGTTTCCCGTGAATGTGGTAACCACGTGTTTTATGTGTGAATGCGGTAACTTATGGTGTTTCCGGTGTGAATGCGGTAACTTACGGTGTTTCCCGTGGTGAATGGTAATCTCTATTTCCTCTGTGAATGCGTAACTTATGGTGCCTCGTGTGAATGCGGTAACTACGGTTCGCGGTGTGAATGACGGTAACTCACGGTGTTTCGCGGTGAACGCGGTAACTTATCAGTCTGTTTGGATCGCGGTAACTTACGGTTTTTATGTGTGAATGCGGTAACTTACGGGGTTTTCCCGTGTGTGAATGTGGTAACTTAGGGTGTTTCCCGTGTGTAACGCGGTAACTATTAGGTTTTATGTGTGAATGAGGTAACTTACGGTGTTTTACGTGTGTGAATGCGGTAACTTACGGTGTTTTATGTGTGTGAATGCGGTAACTTACGGTGTTTCATGTGTGTTAATGCGGTAACTCACGGTGTTCCCCGGCTGCCGGCGGCGCAGCAGCGTGAAGCGGCTGTGGTTCTTCTTGCTGCGACTCTTTGCTTTCCTCAGCTCCTCCGAACGCTCGTAATCCGCCAGGTCGAAGACTTCTTGGGCCTTCCGCTCGTCTTTCACCTGCAAAAACACACACACACACACACACACAGACACACACCACACACACACACACACACACACACACCACACACACACACACACACAGTTACTTCCTCACATCGATTACATACACATGAGGGTGAACATTCACATCGGTGGCTAACGTTGTAAAGCTAGTAGCCAATTTAGCCAATTATGAATAAAGCGAAAAGCTCTGCGTACGAATAAATCGTCCAGCTGCAGAAATGTTGTCACACACACACACACACATATTCAGAGACACATACACACACATACAGAGACACACACACACATACAGAGACACATACAGAGACACACACACAGACACATACAGAGACACACACACACACAGACACATACAGAGACACATACACACACATACAGAGACACATACAGAGACACACACACACACATACAGAGACACACACACACACACAGACACATACAGAGACACATACACAAACATACAGAGACACACACACACACATACAGAGACACATACAGAGACACACACACACATACAGACACACATACACATATACTCAGACACACACACACACACAGGCACACAGACACACACACACAGACATATTCAGAGACACACAAATTTTTTGAGAAGTGCACACACACACAAACACACATACACGCACATGCAGACACACACACACACACACAGAGACACACACACGCCACACACAGACACACACACACGTCACACAGACACACACAGACACATACAGAAACACACACACGTCTCACTCACACACACACACACAGAGACACACACACACACAGACAGACACACACAGACACACACACACAGACACACACACACGCAGACACACACAAACACTCACAGAGACACAGAGAGACGCACACACAGACACACACACAGACACACAGGTGCAGTGACACAGAGATAACAGAGGGGCTGACTAACACCTGGGTACCCAGTAACATCACCTGCGTTGCAGCAGAAAGTAACTGAACACATTTACTGCAGTACAAGCTGTAATACTTGCTCCTCTTTATGTAACTTCATACGTTTACTCCACTACATGTATTTAAGTACTTTAGTTACTGTACTTTAAGCAGGACTTGTACACCAAGTACCTGTAACAGGGTATTTTTACACACTTTATGTGTGAGTGTCCTCAGCTAGCGGACGGTTCTTTAACTTAGATTAACAACAGAGATGAGAGTACATCCAACAATTATCTGTTTAAGACACTTTTTACACAAGCACACACACACACACACATACAGAAACACACACACACACACACAAAGACACGCACAAATACAGAGACACACAGAAACACACAGAGAAACACATACAGAGACACTGAGACACACACACAGAGACACACACACACAGAGACACACACACACACAGAACACACACACACACACAGAGACACACACACACACAGAGACACACACACACACACACGGACACAGACACACACAGAGACACAGAAACACACACACATAGAGACACACAGAGACTACACACACAAACACACACACACACAAACACCACAAACACCACACACACACACAGAGACACACAGAACACACACACACACAAACACAACACACAGACACACACAGAGACACACAAAAAGACACACACAAGACACACACACAGAGACACACAGAGTACACACACAGAGAGACACGCACACACACACAGAAACACACACGGACACACACAGAGACACACAGAAACACACACACAGAGACACACAGAGACGCACACACACACAGAGAGACACAGAGAGACACACACGACATACAACACACACACAAACACACACACAAATACATACACACACACACACACACACACACATAGACACACACACGGACACAGACAGAGACACAGAAACACACACACAGACACACACACACACAGAGACACACAGAGACGCACGCACACACACACACAGAGAGACACAGAGAGACACACACACACAAACACACACACAAATACATACACACACATACACACACACACACACAGATAAACAACAGAGATGAAAGTGGGTCAAACACGAACACGTTCCCAGAGGAACCAGCGTCAGACATCAGGAGAAAGAAGCCGGTTTGTAAAAAGTAATCTGAGTACTTTAGTTCTCTGGAGACAGACGGGGACACACACACACAGAGACACACACACACACACACACACACACACAGAGACACACACACACTCTGCAGGGAGAAGGGGAGATGGAGTTTAAATGGAGTCGACTCGCTGCGTTTGGTTTCCATGTTTCATTCATCAGAGACATTTTAACTTCGTACAACTTTAATCCACAAAGTTCATCTGTCTCACACACACACACACACACACACTTATACACACACATACATACAGAAATCCATACACACAACACACACTATACAATAAAATAATAACACACTTATAAACACACACACATACACACAACACTCATACACAAACAAAAACACACACACACACACACCTTATACACACACACACACAACACACACATAAAATAAAACACACACACATCACTATAATACACACATAAACAAAAACATTTTATAATAACAAAAACACACATACAACAAAAACACAAACACACACTTATACAAACACACTCACATAATACTTATATACACACACACACACACACACCTCATACACACAACTATATTAATACATAACACACTCATAATACACATTATTACACACCTCTATAAACACAACAACACATATCACCACACACACACCATAATACACGATATCATTATAATCACATATATCACACACCACTCATAACAATAAACATAAACATTATTAACAAAACAACACTCACACACATACAAACATATCATTAACATTATAATAATATTAATACCATATTATCAATAAACACACACAATAATATCACACATATACAACTTTCATATTAATAACATAATATTAATATCATTACTACCTTATACACAACACATTCTTTATAATATCAATACACACACAACATAACACACACTCTTTACATAATAATATTATCAATTATTATACTCATTACACACTTATACACACATTATTTCATAATATTACCATATTATCAATTACCATACTCTATACACAATAATACACATCTTTATACAACACACACACACACTCTCATATACACACACTCATACACATAATAATAATCATACACCAATAATACTCATACAATAATACCACACACTCATACACACTCATACACACATCACACACACACACTACACTACTCATACACACTCACATACACATACACACTCATAAAAACATACACACACACAACAATAACACAAAAACAACCTTGGAGTTAAGTGATGAGTCATGAGTCATTATTTTGCTCCGGAGGGAAATGTAAAAAGAGAAATGAGAGAATAAAACGAGAGAATAAAACAAGAGAATAATACGAGAGGAATAAAACAAGAGAATAATACGAGAGGAATAAAACAAGAGAATAAAACGAGAGAATCAAACATTGGCTGAAAGTCAGCGAAGTGAAAACAGAACAAATGACACGTTCACTTACACAACAGTTACATAAACAAGCGCTGAGTCAGCCTGGCCTCTGTGATGCCTTCAGGGCCTCGGCAACCATCTGAACATCTGACCATTTGTTAGGCCAGCCGCCGCGCTAGCCAAAACGGGGGGCAGGCAGCTTGTGCGGACGCTGCATAGGCTGCGCTTCGTACGTGCTCGCACGGGCGGTAGAGCCGGTAGCTTCGGATCTTCACGTATGCTGGTAGCTGGGAGCGTGGCGGGGCTTGGGTCGGGTAGGGTGGGAGCCGGGTCCAGCCCGTCAGGCTTGGGGGGGGACAGTGGTGGCTCACGCACACTGTGGCATGTGGCCGGGTCGAGCTCCTAGCCCAAGCCGCAAACAGAGCAACAAAGCGCTATAGGGCGAGTCCCTGTGAATGTGGGGGTAGCTGTCGGGCTGCCTTTGTGCTGCGAGCTTGGTGGGTACTGTGGCTGGCAGCCGACGTGGCGTGTCAGCTTGTGGCACGTGAGCCTGGCGTTTGGAGCGTCAGCTTTGTGGCGTGAGAGCTCTGAGCTGGGTACCTTGGGAGCGTGGTTGTGGTAGTGTCCTGGTCGGTGTCAGCCTGGGAGGGGGGGGGGGGGTGGTGGCGTGAGCCGCCGCTTTGGTGCGGGTGTGTGCTTCATGGTGGGAGCTGGTGCCAGCTTTGTCCGGGCGTCAGCGGGGAGCTGTCAGCTTTGTGGCGGAGCCGTTGTGCGGTCGCTTTGTGGGGCGGCAGCTTCGGGCGGCGTCAGCTTGTGGCGTGTCAGCTCGTTGAGCTGTCAGCTTTGTGGGGCGGTCAGCTTTGTGGTGTCAGCTTAGACGTGCTATCAGTCGCGTGCGGAGAGGTGTCATATATGGGCGCACGTCTACCAGCTGAGCTAACCGGGCGCCCTCCTCGGGTCAAATTCAACCGATTTCCAAAAGTTATGTCAGAAATTTTGAGTTTCTTTCAACCAAGTGTGTGTGTGTGTGCGTGTGTGTATGCATCTGTGTGTGTGTGTGTGTGTGTGTGTGTGTGTGTGTGTGTGTGTGTGTGTGTGTGTGTGTGTGTGTGTGTAAGGCGGGTGTGTGTGTGTGTGTGTGTGTGTGCGCGTGTTGTGTGTGTGTGTGTGTGTGCTGTGGTTGTGTGCTGTGTCGTGTGTGTGTGTATTGTGTGTGTGTGTGTGTGTGTGTGTGTGTGTGTCGGTTGTGTGTGTGTGTGTGTATCTCTGTGTATCTGTGTGTGTATCTCTGTGTTGTGTGTGTGTGTGTGTGTGTTCTGTGTGTCTGTTGTGTGTGTGTTTTGTATCTCTGTGTGTATCTGTATCTGTGTAGTGTGTGTGTGTAGTGTGTGTGTGTTCTGTGTGTGTGTTTGTAGTCTCTGTGTATCTCTGTGTACGTGTGTGTGTGTGTATGTGTGTTGTATTTGTGTGTGTGTGTATGTGTGTGTGTGTGTGTTGTGTGTGTGTGTATGTCTGTGTGTATCTCTGTGTCTGTGTGTGTGTGTGTGTGTGTGTGTGTATCTGTGTGTGTGTGTGTATATGTGTGTGTGTCTGTCTGTCTGTGTGTGTGTGTATCTCTGTGTGTATCTCTGTGTGTATCTCTGTGTCTGTGTGTGTGTGTGTCCTCACCTCCTTGTCTGAGATGTACAGCATGTCTCCTCTCAGCACCACGTGCCGGTTCCTCCACAGCTCTCTGAAGATGCCGCGGCCGCAGAACTTCCTGATCCAGCCGGCCTTCTCCGGCTGCTGCACCGCCGCCGGCGCCGAGTCCTGGACGCCCTGAACACACCAAAACACCACAACACCACAACACCACAACACCACAACACCACAACACCAAAACACCATGTAGCAGTCAGATCCTCTACTGCGGTAGAAGTACTAATACCACACTGTAGAAATACTTTACCCACACACACACACACACACACACACATACACACACACACACAGTCATACACACAGAGATACACACATACAGTCACACACACACACAGACACATAAAGTCACCCACACAGTCACACAGACAGACACATGCACACATGGACACACGCGCACACAGACACACACACAGTCACACAGACACACAAAGATACAGACACACACATGCACACACGCACACATGCACGCACACAGTCACACAGACACACAAAGATACAGACACACACATGCACACACGCACGCACACAGTCACACAGACACACAAAGATACACATGCACACAGACACACGCACACACACACACATGCACGCACACAGTCACACAGACACACACGGGCACACACACACACACACAAACACATGCACACACACAGTCACACAGACACACACACACACACAGACACACAGTCACACAGACACACACACAGACACACACAGTCACACAGACACACACACACACACACACAGACACACACACACACACACACAGACACACACAGTCACACAGACACACACACACAGACACACAAAGTCACACAGACACACACAGTCACACACACACACACACAGTCACACAGACACACACACACAGACACACACACACACACACACAGACACACACAGTCACACAGACACACACACAGACACACAAAGTCACACAGACACACACAGTCACACACACACACACACACACACAGTCACACAGACACACACACACAGACACACACACACACACAGACACACACAGTCACACAGACACACACACACAGACACACAAAGTCACACACACACACACGCACACAGTCACACAGACACACACACACAGACACACACACACACACACAGACACACAAAGTCACACACACACACACACACACACAGTCACACAGACACACACACACAGACACACAAAGTCACACAGACACACACAGTCACACAGACACACACAGTTCCATCCTGTCTTAATAACAGCTCTGCTACATTAACTGTCCACAGGCGGAGCATGGTTCGGGGTTCAGTGCCTTGCCCAAGGACACTTGGACAGGGCCAGGGATCGAACCACCGTCCCATTCGATTGGGCGACCGCTCTACCACCTGAGCCCCCTGGTCCCCCAACTGTATACACCTTAATGAGAGTATGATGCTCTAACTGCCACCCCCCAGCCGGCTGGAGGGCTCTGTGACCCGGAAATAATCCGTCAGCGCTGGGAGTCGTAGTCATGGCAACCACTTCCAAAAAGAGCCTGACATATACGTCGGGGTCGGCCCGCAGCACAGGCCGTCCAAATGAGTAGAGAAGAGTTTAAAAAAGCTAAAAAAGTATCAACAAAGGGAATAAGATGTTGAAAAAAAAACTAAAAAATGTTAAAAAAACGATACACATACACACACACACAGACACACATACACACTCACACACAGACATACACACACACAGACACACATACACACACTCACACACACACACAGGCACAAACACACACACATACACACACACAGACACACATACACACACACAGGCACAAACACACACATACACACACAGACACACACACAAACACACAGAGACACACTCACTCACACACACAGACAGACACGCAGGCACACACATACACACACACACACACACACACACACACATATACAGATACACACAGACACACAGACACAATCACACTCACACACAGAAATACAAACACATACACACTCTCACACATACTCACACACACAGACACACACACACAGTACTGGAGTAAATGTACTTAGTTACTTTCCGCTGGACTCTTTACAGGAAACACGTACTATAAGTTTGGCGTCCTGGTTGACGTGGCGATGGATTTTGGGGGTTTAAAAACTACAGATCCCAGAATATTGTTCACACACATTAACATGAACAGAATACAGATGTGTGACATCAGCATTATTAAGGATATATTAAATATTAAATATTCGCTGCTAAAGAAAATAGATTTGATGTTTTAATACATTTATATTATATATTTTCTTCATATAAACAGTTTTTAAACTCAGCAGACTTGTTACAATTTTATTTTTAATTTATTTAATTTATTTAATTAATTAATTTAATTTATTTAATTTATTTAATTTATTTAATTTATTTAATTTATTTATTTATGTTTTGGTTTAATTTTTTTTAATGTATATATATATATTATTCATATAAACAGTTTTTAAACAGACTCAGCAGACTTATTACAATTTTTTATTTAATTTCATTTCATTTTAATTTTTTAATTTCATTTCATTTTTTTTAAATGTGTATATATATGTATATTGTAACTTTTTATAGGATATTTACATAATTAATTTTCTTTACATACACAGTTTGTAAACAGACGCAGCAGACTCATTAAATTATTAACATTTTCATATTTAAATTATAAAACATGGTTTCTTTATGCAAACAAATGTCTAAAAACATAATTTTTAGGATGTGACATAATTAACATAAAGCTTACACCACATGTTATGAAGGAAATATTACACAGAATCCTGCAGATTTCTGCCAAAAATTACAAGAATATTAAATCAATTCTGCTGTTTTTTCTCCCACTGATCTGAACACGAATGACTGGAATAATATTAAGAATTTAATCGCATATTCTCTGGATATCATCTGCGCTGCTTCCAGCATTATAACCCCTCTATTAGCGTGTTATTATGGGATGTTCCTCGGCGTTAAAGGCTGATTATATAAAGATAAAAGCGGATGGATCTGTGACTCCTACCCGTCTGCTCTGGTTGCTTTTCTTCATCCTCCCTCTCTCCCTCTCTCTCTCTCCCTCCCTCTCTCCCTCCGCGGTTCTCCGGGGGGAATCACGCCGACGTTAGCGAAGGTTCGGCCCGGCCCCGGCGGCTCCGTGCCCGGGAGATCGCGGTGACCGTGTCGGTGTGTCCGGTAGTCCGCCCGGAAGCTCTTCAGATCCGCGTCTGTTGTCTGAACTGAGGCGGCATCCTCCCCGAGAGAGAGAGAGAGAGAGAGAGAGAGAGAGAGAGAGAGAGAGAGAGAGAGAGAGAGATATGTGTGTGTGTGTGTGTGTGTGTGTGTGTGTGTGTGTGTGTGTGTGTGTGTGTGTGTGTGTGTGTGTGTGTGTGTGGAGGCAGATGCTCTCGCTCTAAACACTGGTGCGCGCGCTCTGAAACGCGGACCCGCGCACTTTAGCCTATATATGTTCTTTCTGGTAAAAAAACAAAGAGAGAACAAAGACAGACAGCGCCATCTGGTGGCGCTATGACGTGTCATCAGCGTCAGTTTAGCGTCCACTAAAAGTTGTGTTGTTGCCGCTGACAGACTCAGATTATTATTCTAAGTGTCTGACAACATTATGGGATGGATCCCTACAGAGATAGACCTTTTAGTTAAAGAGTAAGATCCTTTTAGTTTAACATGAAACAGCCCCGAAATCCCCATCACCAAACTCCACCAGACTCCATGTAAATTATCAGGACTTTTAGCGTGTATAGAGCCAGCATATCTCCACCAGACTCCATGTAAATAATCAGGACTTTTAGCGTGTATAGAGCCAGCATATCTCCACCAGACTCCATGTAAATAATCAGGACTTTTAGCGTGTATAGAGCCAGCATATCTCCACCAGACTCCATGTAAATAATCAGGATTTTTAGCGTGTATAGAGCCGGCATATTTCCACATGTAGTTTTATTCTTCTTAATCACATTCCTCTGCTGCCCGCTCAGAGTCACCTGCTCGATGCACAAAGAAGGCAGTGGCTGCCGGGTTGGGTATGTTACTTCCAAAATGTAATACATTATTGATTACTAGTTACTGTAATTTGAGAGTAATTAGTTACATTGCAATATTACTGTCTCTGAATTGTAATGCTTTAAAACTACTTTTGCATTACTTTTGAGTTACTTTCACCAAAATAAAAGCCGAAGTATGACGTGGCAGGCAGCTTGTGAATTTCACCACCGGATCAACAAAGTCTCATTTTTAATCCACTATATACATCATCATTTATTCATATTATTTTGTATTATTAATCTGAATCTGCAAAGTAACTAAAGCTATGAAATAAACAGTTAAGTCAATCGTACAATAGCCTACTTGACTCTGAACTGTGGTGGACTAGAAGTAGCCTAATAAGTAGGAGAAAATGACAATTAAAATCACCTTACAATTGAATCGAAGTAGCCTACGGTAGAGTTACTTCCCACCGCTGATAAAATGTAATGACTTAAACAGAAATTCCCGACATGTTATCTGTCAGCAGCTTGGACACACTGCTGTCGGCACTGACGGGACACAGTTGTCCCTAGCAAGGGCGGAGCTAGACTCTCAGTACAGTGGGGGCGGAGCTTCATCATGGGGCCCTCTGCTACCAAGTCATTTTAAAATTAAAACCGTTAAAAAAAAAACGGTAAAATATCTGATGAATGCACGTTATAATGTGTCATGTGTTGAGCCAAGTAAGCCTCTATGTGAAATAAAACGCAAAGAAAAGCCAAATTATTTGAAAAGTTTGTATTGACGAACAAGGAAAGCAGTTTTCCAGTCAAGTACCAATCTTTCAGCACCACGGACAGCGACCGCTGATGGACAGCGATGGTGCTGAACAGGCAAAGAGCTCCCAACCAGTGCCACACTATATAACTGACATGGCTCTATTATATATATATATATATATATATATATATATATATATATATATATATATATATATATATATATATATGTTTGATAAGAAGAGCTGGATTATCACAACATGAGATCATATTCAGCAATTATAGCTTCTTTCAGCTAATAATCTGCAGTGTGTCAAGTGACGCAAGATTGCCAGCATTTGAGGGGCCTCTAATTGGCACGGGGCCCTGGGGCGACTGCACCCAAGCACCCACGCACCCATGCTATCTCCGCTATGGACCTTTTCCACAGCAGACATATTGACTTGTCATAGTAGGAAAAGCACAGCTGAGATTGATAACCTTAACGATGGCTCAGTTCCATCAAGTGTCCCAGTAAGATATTTCAGTGAGTCAGCATGACCAATACCAGGACCTCTCCTTAGTGGAATGTAGCCATCCGTAATGGTTTAATACCAGGACCTCTCCTAAGTGGAATGCAGCCATCAGTAATGGTTTAATACCAGGACCTCTCCTAAGTGGAATGCAGCCATCAGTAATGGTTTAATACCAGGACCTCTCCTAAGTGGAATGCAGCCATCAGTAATGGTTTAATACCAGGACCTCTCCTAAGTGGAATGCAGCCATCAGTAATGGTTTTGAATACACCTGTGCTTTTTCTACTATGACATGTCATAGTAGAAAAAGGTCTATAGGTCCCTAACCGTCCCTAACCTCCAAAGTCTTAGCCCTGCTCTAAATGCGGTAAAAGCCCGAGCGCCTGTCGTACGGGCGTACCACGTACAAGGAGCTTGAGCTTTTGTGCCACTGCCTCGGGTCGCTCTGTGGGGGACTTCCTCAGGGACATGAGACACACACACACACAAACACAGATACACAAAGACACACACACACACACACAGACATACACAGACACACACACACACACAGACCGGGAAATTTCATAGACCACCCCCCAGTTTGTAGATGTAATTTAGATGGCACCAACATTTGGCCAAATCAGAACTGGCCTGCCAACCCAACGGCCAAGGTTTTGTTTCCAGATCTGTGAGGCGACTTACAATGCTGGGGGGGGCTGCTGGTCCTCCCCCTCCCCCAGAAAACTTAATTAACACTTAACACTTAAAGTGATGGTTCGAAGTAATTCACCCTAGGGTCCTTTGCACCATGACCTCGAGCCAAACACCCCCCCAGAAGCTTTTTTCACCTGGGTCTAACACTGGGAGAGTTAGCGTAGAGTAGCGTTAGCCGCTGAATAGCTTAGCGCAGGGGCTAATGGACCCACGTTTGTATCTCTTAAATGACCCCACTAATAATGCCGAGACGACATTCCAAGGTCTACACTAGTATATATAGGTTATGCACTCATAAAACGATGGATTGGAAAGTTTGTAAGTACACCAGAAGTTTATGTAAATAACACTTGCCTGCTGGCTTCTGCTCTCTGCTGTTGTTGTTGCTGCTGTAAGATGAGTGCTTAGGGTCATCTACAAATTACAACACCGAAAAGAGATGCAACAAAAATATTTTTTAATTTAACTTATTTTTTAAAGTAAGTGCTGTAATATAACTAGCAGGAGACAAGTAATAATTGAGGTAAGTTTGGAGACATTACCTTATTTAATCATTAAATTAATACATATTTTTGTTGTATCTCTTTTCGGTGTAGTAATTTATAGACGGCCCTAAGCACTTGTCTAACTGCAGGTAGCAGCAACAGCAACAGAGAGCAGGCAAGTGTTCATAAACTTCTGGTGTACTTACAAACTTTCCAATCCATCGTTTTATGAGAGCATGACCTATATATACTAGTGTAGACCTTTGGTATCATTTCGGGCATTATTAGTGGGGTCATTTAAGAGATACAAACGTGGGTCCATTAGCCGCCCCCAAGCTACTCAGCGCCTCAACTCTACGCTAACTTCGCCGTGTTGAACAGGTGAAAAAGCTTCTGGGGAATATTGGCGAGTGGAGGTCATGGTGCAAAGGACCCTAGGGTAAATTACTCCGAACCATCACTTTAATTTCCTGCATTCAGGTGAATGTTTTGTGGAACCTATTTCTACCATTTTCTGAATCAATTTCTGCCAAAAATATCTTTTATGTAAAGGGAAACATAGGGGACAATTCAAAAAAATAAAAACATAATGGAATATATTGCAGTAAGCCTCTCAGGCTTTCTGTATAGCGTTCAACTATCTCCAGGGACCAGTTTAAAAAAAATGTAATCTCAATACGGATTTGGAAATCTCATGTTTTGCTATCCAGGATCACCTGATTTTGCTTTTCGTGCCAGTCAATCTAAATAATTAAAAGAAGTAAATTAAGTCAACATCTTACTAGGTTTAAAAACAGACAAAGAAGAGGCCTGTTTAACGTGCAGAGGCAGATGATTCCTTAATTTAGGAGCCGACACAGCAAAGGCACGGTCTCCTCTGAGCTTCCGCTTATAGTCTAGTAGCCAGCCCTCAGCATACAGAAATTTCCGGATGCTAATTTGCATATGTTGAGAAATTTGCATAATATGCATAATTAGCATTATTAGCTTAATCATCCATTTTGACCACATATTTTGCACTGTATGACCATTGTCTACAACATGTGAGTGGTTTTATAGGTTTTAGAGGATGCTGAATTCAATTATGGCACTTTCAGACTTCAAAATGGTAACTCTATAACAAATTTGGATAAATTTAGACATTTTTGTATTAATTTCGGACACAATTTTAAGTTATTTTCATGGTAAACACAATAATCTCACATTTCACAATCACAAGAGCTCTTGCTCTTTGATGTGAATGTTCATAACCTAAATTTGTTAACATTTCTTGAGGTCCGGTCATGTTTTTATGCAAATAAGCTGTTGCAGCTAGCTGTTGTAGTTGTAATAAGTATGTTGTAAAGCAAGGGAGCATAGTCTAGTTTTAAAGTTCTTGAAACATTTAAAAATGTATGGAAATCTTAATCATAAAGGGAGTAGTTTCACCAACTAGCATGTTCAAGCATGTCTATTGAACTCATAGCCCTATCGAACAAGCTAGTCTATTCTGACCTGAGAGAGCGAGGGATATAAGGGCGTAGAAGCTCCGAGAGGTGGGGGGGGGGGGCAAGACCATTCAGGGCTTTAAAAGCAAATAAAAGATTTTTAAAATGGATCCTAAATTGAATAGGCAACCAGTTCCACCCTTCTGATGGGATCAGGATAATCCTTTTTTTTTTTTTTTGGATGAAATAGATCCCAAACCGAGTTCAAAGTTTTGAAAAACCCAAAATGGCAGGTTTGATCCAGATTGGATTACCTGGTCTGATTTTAGTTCAGAATCCCTCTTTTGCTTTTGAAAAACTGGGCCCAGTTTTTCAGATTACGGATTTCAGATCACCGATTGGATCAAAATCTTGGAAATGGGTTTTCAAAAGCAAAAGAGGGATTCTGAACTAAGATCAGACCACGTAATCCAATCTTACATTTGATCTGGATCAAACCTGCAATTTGGGGTTTTTCAAAACTTTGAACTGGGTTTGGGATCTATTTGATAAAAAAAAAAAACAGGATTATCCTGATCCAATCAGAAGGGTGGATTCAGTTGTGATTTTTCGAACCAAATAAAATCAGAGACTTTTTTTTTTAAGTGAATGATCACAAAATCAATGTTTACTGATTATATATACAGTACATTTCTTCATATTTGAAGCATGTCGCATCATGTCAGCTTTGATAAACAGGATTTGGTAAACCAGAAATTTGGTATTTGGATCCCAGTGATCCAATCCAATGTTCTTTTTAAAAAACTGTCCTAAAACTAAGATGGATCAGGTGATCCTGGATAGCAAAACATGGGATTTCCAAATCTGTATCAATTTGATCCAGAATTTGAGTCAGCACACATGTAGTCTATAGGCATCATTTACCAGTCCTTCTAGAAAAATGCAGAGTTTATTTGTGATTGTTGCGGGCAAAAATCCTTGATTATGCGGCACGTTTTCTTAAAAAATGCGATGGAATATGCTATATATGATATTTATGCAATTTTATGTGATGAAATTGCGGGAACTTGCAAAAATTGCGGCTTGATGAAAAAGAGAAAAAAAAAGTGATTCCCCCCCACCCCACCAACATCCTGCGTTTCGATGATGTTCACGTCGCGTAATTACATCACTTCATAACGTTCCCATGGCAACAGGGGAAACTGGCTGCTCTTGTGTGAAGTAAACGCAACATTTTTCAACTTTCTGCTAAGATATATTATGGGACCCCCCACCGCATAAATATGCGGACTTTGGCTGATTATGCTTTGAATTATGCGATCGCATAATCACGTTTTTCTGGGGGGACTGATTTACTCTTCCCTCCTCTTTTGTGTCTGTTGTTGGGGAAGAAACCTCCTTAAATGTGCACATGACAATTATTAAATGATACATTCATTCATACATTCCAACATTTTTGTCACTTTTTTCAATGTTGTTTTTATCAATTATTTATTCAAATGCAATAAAATTGAATAAAACACCCAAATTCAATTGAAGTAGTGAACTGATTATGTATTTTACTTGTGAAGAACGTTGTATGGAACCATCCACGTTATTTCTTTTGACAATTTTGTTGAACGAAATCCAAATTGCTGATTGAAAATGGGTGAAATTTGACCCGAAGACAACATGAAGGTTAAGAGAAACCACAGGAAATGAGGCTGATGCTACACACGGTTACAAAAAACGTATGGGGTTGTAGCTCTGGGACGCGTCGCTCTGGGACAGGCGAGTCTGAAGCTGGGAGGGAAAAATGACCTTATAATAACTACAAAAAACTACACTACTGCTCCACCCCTAATGTTAAACCCAAAGTTACAGCCTTGCATCACACACAAACTTGAGTACTCACCCTGCTTGTTGAAGTCCCTGTGCATCTGAAGGCCAAGCATCACATGTTTACATTTTTTTCGCGGCTGCCTAAAACCTTTGCACAATACTGCAAATTAGTTTTGTTTTGTTCTGTTGAGTGTCTCTTTAAAGGTCCTATGACATGCTGCTTTTTGGATGCTTTTATATAGGCCTTAGTGGTCCCCTAATACTGTATCTGAAGTCTCTTTTATATAGGCTTTAGTTGTCCCCTAATACTGTATCTGAAGTCTCTTTTATATAGGCCTTAGTGGTCCCTTAATACTGTATCTGAAGTCTCTTTTATATAGACCTTAGTGGTCCCCTAATACTGTATCTGAAGTCTCTTTTATATAGACCTTAGTGGTCCCCTAATACTGTATCTGAGCTTTCATTTTCTCAAAGGCAGAGCAGGATACCCAGGGCTCGGTTTACACATATCACCATTTCTAGCCACTGGGGGACCTTAGGCAGGCTGGGGGAACTCATTAACTACGGAGGCAATTCCGGCGGTGCCTAAAAGTCATTGAATTCGGTACCCCGCAATATTATTACATTAGGCGTTGTTCCAATTAGGGCTGCACAATTAATTGTAATTTTATCGAAATCGCAATATGGACTAGTGCAATATCCAAATCGCAGGGGGGTCGCAGTATTTGTTAAAGGCAAAATATGTGTCAAACCATTCTAAAATAAAGTATTATGGAGCTGCAGATACATCCAGGACTACAAATCCTCTCCTACAGACTACAGAAATCATCTTTGTTTGGTACAGATTCATGCAAAAATCACACTTCAATTTTTTTTATTTAATTAAATTGTTTTTTATATTTTACAGTGAGAATAATGATACAAAAATGATCATTCACTCCAATATCGTGAATCATATCGCATCGCAATATCAGTCAAAAATAATCGCAATTACATATTTTCCTCATATTGTGCAGGCCTAGTTACAGCATCTCCAGGAGTTAATAAGAGGTCACGAGCAAAGAGAGCAGCGGGGCGGCCAGCAGCACCAGGCCAGCGCTGCGGCTGCTGGCGCCGTTGCATAAGTTCCCCTTACAGCAGCTGTATGTGAGTTTTCGGGCCCAGGATTGATCCCTCGTGGTGCACAGCTGCTTGGATACACAGCCCTTCATGGTCACACTTACTGCTCCTTGGGTCTCTGGGAGAAGGAAATAATGTTAGTGGGAGATGTTTTAATACATCTAACTATACATCAGTGTGTGTGTGTTTGTCTGTGTGTGTGTGTGTGTGTGTGTGTGTGTGTGTGTGTGTGTGTGTGTGTGTGTGTGTGTGTGTGTGTGTGTGTGTGTGTGTGTGTGTGTGTGTCTGTGTGTCTGTGTGTCTGTGTGTGTCTGTGTCCGTTACCTGTTGCTGAGATGCAGTTGTCCTCATTCCCCTCACAGTTTAGGATGTTGGTGCATGTTCGTCCATCGCAGTAGTAGCACTTTTTACCGTTTGGTTTGGATTTGCTGGGTTCTGGAACATAAGATAACATTGTTCATATTGTTTGGGGGTGTAGAGGGGGATTGAGGGGGGACTTGAATGCAATTTATCTTCCTAAGTGTCTTTTTAAAAAAGTGACTGATGGGAACAACAAACAAATTTGACATTGTTCCAGTATTAAGCAAGAAACAAGCTACAATGTAAGTTAATAGGGCAATTGTCCAGCTTGTATTTACCTTCACAAAAGTGCTCGTTTTGCCGCTGACAGACTCAGATTATTATTCTAAGTGTCTGACAACATTATTAAAGGATCCCTACAGAGATAGACCTTTTAGTTAAAGAGTAAGATCCTTTTTTTAAACATAAAACATCTGTGAAATTGCGTTTTGCTAAACCCACCAGACTCCATGTAAATAATCAGTAATTTTAGCGTCGTAAAATACACTTCATTCACAGTCACTAGAAACAAAATAAAACTATGAAAAGCCGTTTTGGGTCGTCGTTTCACTTTTCCAACCATCACAACTCTAGTAAATAAACACAGTAATTTTAGCGTTGTTGGTTGAAATGAAAACATAGTTTACCAAATTACATGTGAGAATATGTTGGCTCTATACACGCTAAAAGTATTGCATTTTTAAATGGAGTCCGGTGGGTTTAGCGCTAGCAACTTCAGAGCTGTTTCTGGTTAAACGGAAAGGTCTTAAAGAGGTTTTAAAGATCTATCTCTATAGGGATCCTTTCCATAATGTTGTTGCACTTAACATATACAGTGCCTTGCGAAAGTATTCGGCCCCCTTGAACTTTTCGACCTTTTGTCACATTTCAGGCCTCAAACATAAAGATATAAAACTGTAATTTTTTGTGAAGAATCAACAACAAGTGGGACACAATCATGAAGTGGAACAAAATTTATTGGATATTTCAAACCTTTTAAACAAATAAAAAACTGAAATATTGAGCGTGCAAAATTATTCAGCCCCCTTAAGTTAATACTTTGTAGCGCCACCTTTTGCTGCGATTACAGCTGTAAGTCGCTTGGGGTATGTCTCTATCAGTTTTGCACATCGAGAGACTGACATTTTTGCCCATTCCTCCTTGCAAAACAGCTCGAGCTCAGTGAGGTTGGATGGAGAGCGTTTGTGAACAGCAGTTTTCAGTTCTTTCCACAGATTCTCCGATTGGTTCAGGTCCGGACTTTGACTTGGCCATTCTAACACCTGGATATGTTTATTTGTGAACCATTCCATTGTAGATTTTGCTTTATGTTTTGGATCATTGTCTTGTTGGAAGACAAATCTCCGTCCCAGTCTCAGGTCTTTTGCAGACTCCATCAGGTTTTCTTCCAGAATGGTCCTGTATTTGGCTCCATCCATCTTCCCATCAATTTTAACCATCTTCCCTGTCCCTGCTGAAGAAATGCAGGCCCAAACCATGATGCTGCCACCACCATGTTTGACAGTGGGGATGGTGTGTTCAGGGTGATGAGCTGTGTTGCTTTTACGCCAAACATAATGTTTTGCATTGTTGCCAAAAAGTTCGATTTTGGTTTCATCTGACCACAGCACCTTCTTCCACATGTTTGCGGTGTGTCTCCCAGGTGGCTTTTGGCAAACTTTAAACGACACTTTTATGGATATCTTTAAGAAATGGCTTTCTTCTTGCCACTCTTCCATAAAGGCCAGATTTGTGCAGTATACGACTGATTGTTGTCCTATGGACAGAGTCTCCCACCTCAGCTGTAGATCTCCGCAGTTCATCCAGAGTGATCATGGGCCTCTTGGCTGCATCTCTGATCAGTCTTCTCATTGTATGAGCTGAAAGTTTAGAGGGACGGCCGGGTCTTACGAGATTTGTAGTGGTCTGATACTCCTTCCATTTCAATATTATCGCTTGCACAGTGCTCCTTGGGATGTTTAAAGCTTGGGAAATCTTTTTGTATCCAAATCCAGCTTTAAACTTCTCCACAACAGTATCTCGGACCTGCCTGGTGTGTTCCTTGTTCTTCATGATGCTCTCTGCGCTTTACACGGACCTCTGAGACTATCACAGAGCAGGTGCATTTATACGGAGACTTGATTACACACAGCTGGATTCTATTTATCATCATTAGTCATTTAGGTCAACATTGGATCATTCAGAGATCCTCACTGAACTTCTGGAGAGAGTTTGCTGCACTGAAAGTAAAGGGGCTGAATAATTTGTACCGCCCACTTTTTCAGTTTTTTATTTGTTAAAAAAGTTTGAAATAGCCAATGAATTTCGTTCCACTTCATAATTGGGACCCACTTGTTGTTGATTCTTCACAAAAAATTACAGTTTTATATCTTTATGTTTGAGGCCTGAAATGTGGCAAAAGGTCGAAACGTTCAAGGGGGCCGAATACTTTCGCAAGGCACTGTATATAATGAATAATAATCTGAGTCTGTCAGTGGCAACAACAGAACTTTTAGTGGACGCTAACTGAAGCTGAACATTTATCCTAAAGGGTTACATTGCAGCCCGGTTCACTGCTGCCGCTTACAGCGCTCAATACTGGACACATTTCAAAGATTGTTGTTCCCATCAGTCACTTCGACACAAAAAACATCAGAACATAGGGTACAGGGTTTAACTCTTAGGGAGAGTAGTTTTCCAATTTTTAACAGCTATTGCTCATGAAACTACACCGCTTTCAGTGCAAACATCTAAATACCAACGGACAATATAAGCAAGTAACCTAACCTGGGGCCAGCTCGGTGTTGCAGAGTGCAGTGGTACAACACTTCATGTTAACTTTGGTTTGGGCGATTCCAAAGTTGACCGAGTACTCTCCACAGTCTTCAGCCACAGCACATCCTTTTGAGTTTTCAACCTGAACTATTGAACCACCTGCGACAAAAAAGTGTAACAACGCATGATGTAATAAAAACCTCAAAATGTAACACATTATGAAATAAAATCCTGAACGCAATAAATTTACAAGCACCATATTGCGTGTAAGTAAAGATAAGACAAGCAATTAAAATATTACTACGAAATGTGATATACGCTATATATCCAGGGGCGGGTCTAGAGGGGGGCATAGTAGGAAGAGAGACAACAGGAGAGAGTAGTATGTAAAGAGACAACAGTAGAGAGTAGTATGTAAAGAGACAACAATAGAGAGTAGTATGTAGAAAGACAACGGTAGAGAGTAGTATGTAAAGAGACTGCAGTAGAGAGTAGTATGAAGAGAGACAACAGTAGAGAGTAGTATGAAGAGAGACAACAGTAGAGAGTAGTATGTAGAGAGAAAACAGTAGAGAGCAGTATGTAGAGAGACAACAGTAGAGAGTAGTATGTAGAGGGACTATGCCTATAGATCCGGGCCTGGCCAGCAGAAAGCAGTGTAACAATACCTGCGTATGAAACGAGTCTCATTGCAGCACACTGTAGACTCTGTCGGCATTCCTGGCTTGTTTGCGTGCACGTTCCCGAGGCATTCGGTATACACACGTAACATCTCAGGGTGGAGGCTGAGAAAACAGACACAGATGTTTCGATTGATTAACATAAAATCTGAAACCGTCTGAAAACTGCACGATACATGAACTGTGATTTTGTAAAAAAAAAAAAAAAACGTGCTTCATATCAGAAGGCCCATTCAGCCCAATAAAGGCCAAAGTCTTTTTTTTGTATGTTAAAGTATGGCGGATCGGTGTGGCCCCAAAGAGGGGGGGTTTTGAGTTAAGTTGATTTCTTGACGATTTCCCATTAAAGTCTATGGAGAAATTTAGCGCAGTTATTTGTCAATTTCGTGAAAACCGCTGTGCGAATATCTTAGAAAAGTCATAGCCCAACATCCCCGATCATTGCACACGTTTTGATGTATTTTTTGCGAATGTGTTAGCAACACTGTGTGACTAGTAGCACGACAAATTTATTATAATTACAAAGACAAAAACATTAAAAAATGTCAAAAAAGGACAAAAATATTTAGCATTTTGAAGCTTTTTTTTGGCATTTTCAACATTTCTTTCGACATTTTGGAAATTTCTTTCAACGTTTTGAGAAGTTTACAAAGTTTTGTCTGAGAGAATTTCATATAATTTTTCAAAAATAAAATGTTCTGTGTTGTAACTTTAGCTACACACGCATTATTTATGTTTTTAATTACGATGCAAAGTCCGGGTAACGAGCCGCCAGAACGTTTTCTGTTCTACGGGATTTCTATCTTACGGTGTAACTCTGAAGTGAATTAATCAACATTATGAGCACAGATAACAGAAGAAGAACTTGCCTTCAGGTAGAAGCAGAATCCCGAACATCAGCGCCAGGAGATACATGTTGACGGAGGGATACAACTGAGTTTTAGTTTGATGTGTTACGGCTTTAAGTAGTTCTCCTGAGGAGGCGTTGTCTTCATCCTCAAACCTCCTTCATACCACCCCGATGTGTGACGGGGAGGTGGGGGGAGGCAGCTGGTTACCCGGGACTTTGCCCCGTAATAAAAAAAATGGAAATGATCTCTGTAGCTACGGTTAAAATACAGAATATTAACTGTTGTTTAAAATTCTCTCAGTGAAAAATGTTCAGTTAGTAGACTTATGAAAATGTGTGTGTCTGTGTATGTGTGTGTGTGTGTGTGTGTTTGTGTGTCTGTGTGTGTGTGTGTGTGTGTGTGTGTGTGTGTGTGTGTGTGTGTGTGTGTGTGTGTGTGTGAGAATGTTGTGTGTGTGTGTGTGTGTGTGTGTGTGTCTGTGTGTGTCTGTGTGTGTGTGTGTGTGTGTGTGTGTGTGTGTGTATATGTGTGTTTTTGTGTGTGTTTGTCAAAAAGACAAAAGTGTCGAGAAAGCTAGTCACTTTTTTTATGGGTTTTGATGTTTTTTCCTGAAGTTTAACATATTTTTTCGATATGTGTCTCTGTGTGTTTGTGTCTGTGTGTGTGTGTGTCTCTGTTTGTGTGTCTGTGTGTGTGTGTGTGTGTGGCAAAAAGACTTACAACAAACTTGTGGAGAAAGCTTATCACTTTTTAACGATAACAAAATATATTAGGGTGTATCAGCAAATCATTCTGTTGCCTATAAAACAGCCACTCCTTGCCCTTAGTTACTCATTGTTGAACTTTACTATAAATATTTATTTAATGTGTGTTTCTGTGTATGTGTGTGTGTGTGTTTTATATTGGTAGAGAATAAAAAGAGCCATAGTCAGAATAACTTTCATACCACCAACCTCCACATTGCCATGACCCTCTATCACACTGCCATAACCGTTTATCACACTGCCATAACCCTGCAATAATCATCTTTTGAAATAACAGAAAAAGTATTGGCAGCTCGTTACCCCGGACTTTGCCCCATAATATAAAAATGGAAATGTTGTCTGTAGCTACAGTTACAGTTTTTTACAATCACTTTGGCACTAATTTCAGAACCTTGATGTCATTTTTTCAAAACTCTAGACACAAAACTCACAACCAATGATCAAAATGCAAATTTTTCAAATTTTCAAATTTTTCAAACTTGTTTCAATTTTTTGGATACAATACACATAAACCTAAGATCATTTGTTCATTTAACAAAGATCACCAGTTCTATATGACACAACTTAACATCAAAGTACTACTATTTCAAAAAGCAATTCACACATTACATTTCAGATGATTGTCTATTCATTCCATTACAATCATCTAAGTATCAATTTATACAACTGCTCAAAATGCTAAGTAACTGTTGCATTCCTCTTAATGCATAGTTGTATGGAAACAGACAAACAATATTACATGTTTAGATCATGAAAGTTTCAAGATAACGAGATTCATTGTCACTAGTTAGCATGGAGCATGAACCAATTAGACTACATGATCTGTGGATGTAATATTTCATCATCATTCTTTACTGTAATATACTACTGTTTATCAGACACTGTTTCTAGGGTCCCATGTACCACCTTTACGACTATTTTCTGTATTGACAGTACTGCACTGTATGCATGCATACTGTTAAAAAGATTTCAGGGTCACAGAAAAAGGCCCTCCCATGGATAAATGATAACATTTGTAGTTTTAGGAGAAAATGTCGGAAGACAGAGCGTCTGTGGAAAGCCACTAAATTAGAGGTACACAGACTCCATTTAAGAGACATGATGCTGGATCTGAATGAATTGATAAAGCAGGCTCGCTCAGCTTATTTTTCTAACCTCGTGTCAGGAAATAAGAAGAATCCAAAAGTCTGGTGCCTGTCTCTCTTGTGCCTGTGTACACACATGAGGACTGTAACAACTTTTTGTCGTTTTTTTTTTAACAAAGTACATGACATTAGGGCCAGTGTTAATTCTCCACTCATCAGTGTTTGTTCTACTGAGTTTTCACCGGTGTCGTCTTGGTCGTCCTTCACTCCTGTCAGCCTACAAGATGTGAAGACCATAACAGGAAATATGAAACCGTCTTCGAGCCCCGCTGACATTGTCCCAACAACTCTATTGTTGAAAATGTTTGATATTGTCGGCCCCTGTGTGGAAAAAATAATTAATCTGTCACTTAGAACTGGCTCAGTCCCCAGCTACTTCAAACACGCTGTGGTAAACACGATCCTAAAAAGCCCAATCTTGACCCTTCAGAACCTAATAACTACAGGCCCATATCTAAACTTCCATTTATCTCCAAAATTTTGGAAAAAGTAGTGGCATGCCAGCTGACCTCCTTTATGGAGCAGCACAACTTGTTTGATACTTTTCAGTCTGGTTTTCGAAAATTACACTCCACTGAAACAGCCCTTATCAAAGTCTCTAGTGATGTGATGATGGCATCAGACTCTGGCTGCTACACTGTACTTGTACTTCTTGATTTGACTTCTGCTTTTGACACTGTGGATCACAGTATACTGATCAATCGGCTTCATAATGAGATGGGTCTATCAGGATCTGTCCTTCAGTGGTTCTCTTCCTATATTCATGGCAGAACCTTTAATGTTGCTGTAAACAATGTACAGTCTGATGTGACCAATTTGTGCCCTGCGGGGTGTACGAGGGTCCGTTTTGGGTCCTATTTTGTTTTTACTGTACATTTTGCCACTTGGTCAAATTATTGGTTGTTTCAAGGATGTATCATATAATTTCTATGCCGACGATGTCCAGTTGTATTGTTCTTTTAATGATGCTGAGTTCCATCGTTTGTCTCTGTTCCTAGAGTGTGTGTCCTCCATCAAAGACTGGCTGGCCACTAACTACCTGCAGATAAATTCAAACAAGACTGAAATGCTGATCTTTGCTCCAGACCATAAGATCCCGCTGATCAAACAGCACCTTGGCTCTCTGGGCCCCTCTGTCAAATCCAGCCTCAGAAACCTGGGGGTTGTGTTTGACCAAGCCATGTCTTTGGAGACACACTCAAAACAGCTCGTCCGAAATTGCTTTTATCATCTTAGGAACATCTCTAAAATAGGCAAAATGTTGTCAAAAAAGGATCTGGAAATGATAATTCACGCTTTCATATCAACAAGACTTGACTACTGCAACTCTGTTTTTACCTGTCTGAATAAGTCTGCCCTGAACAAAATGCAAATTGTTCAAAATTCTGCTGCTAGACTTTTAACAGGTGCTCCTCAAAGGTCTCATATCACTCCAGTCTTGTCGGCTCGCCATTGGCTCCCTGTAAAATTCAGAATTGATTTTAAGATTTTAGTGCTGACTTTCAGAGCCTTAAACGGTCAGGCCCCACAGTACATCCTGGACCTTTTGAAGCTGTATTCCTCTGGCCGGACCCTTCGGTCCTCTGACCAGAACCTGCTTGTAGTCCCTAAGACTCGTTATAAGACCCGAGGGGACCTGTCTTTTGAGTCTGTTGCTCCCAGACTGTGGGATGCCCTGCCCCTGTCCATGCGTCTGGCAGACTCTGTTGTCTCTTTTAAAAAGGATCTGAAAACATGTTTATTTAG
>NC_053124.1:36441164-36451164 GCF_010015445.1 Perca fluviatilis
AAATTCTGCTTTGAATGTCAGGTAACTGCATTTAAAAAAAACACTTTCCTGTGTTTTTGGTTTGGCGCACAACTACGAGGGCCAAAACTTATTGTGAACCCAAATTGATATATGGGCCGGATCTAAATCTGCAAGGGGCCGGATTTGGCCCGCAGGCCTTGAGTTTGACACATACGATATAGAGGATAAATAGTTTTGGTCCCAATACTGACCCCTGGGGGACACCACACGCAATGTCCAAACATTCAGATGTATAATCTCCCAACTTCACAAATTGTTGCCTGTCTTTTAAATCACTGCTTAACCAATTCAACACTATCACCCTAATCCTGAGCCGTTTAATTAATATTTCATGATTAATTGTATCAAATGTTTTTTTTTTCAAATCAATAAATACCCCATCTCCATATTTCTTTTTGTCTGTGGAATTTGTGATTTCTTCAATGAGATCAGTTAAAGCTAGTGTTGACCTATTTTTTCTGAATCCATATTGACTGTCAGTAAGTAATTTGTATTTATCTATGAATTTGTCCAATCTGTCATTGAAGAGTTTTTCTAGAATTTAAGTCTCTTCCGACCACTTTCCAAGACGTAGATGCTCTCTTTATTGAAATGCAAACTGCAAACGAAAGGGCTGCCCCGGAAAATATTAAAAGATGGCCCATCATCCCTCCTTATTAATCTCACCCAAGACTTGAAAGCGTGGAAGCTGAGGTACGGCTGTCTGCGTCCTGATGTAGAGCCACCCGGTACAATACAACAACAGCTGTGTATGGATGCTGCCATTGTTGTTATAGAGCTCAAGTGACCCACTTTTTTAAAAGCTCTGGTTCCGGACATTTTCAAAACTTGCTTATATGTAGAGTTTTAAGTCTGGAACCAAGCAAACCAGCTACGAGATCAAAGGTCCCATGACATGGTGCTCTTTGGATGCTTTTATATCGGCCTTAGAAAGACTAATAGTGAGAATAAAACATTTGATTCGGAACAAAAACGTTTTTAAAACAGCCAAAAGGCAAAAGGGTATATACTTCAGTGGTAGAAGCTCCACTCTAGCCGTTCGCCGTTACAGTAAAATGTTTCTATGGTAACAGCCGAGTTGGACCAATCAGAGACGCGTTGTTGTTACGCTTAAGATTGTGGGTAGTGTTTTTTTTTCCATAAGATTGCAGATAAAACTAATAAATTAAGTTTTTCTCCGAGAGCAAGAAACTTTGGTTACACAACCACGTAGACATTATGGGATGGTTTAGACATTATGGGATGGTTTAGACATTATGGGATGGTTTAGACATTATGGGATGGTTTAGACATTATGGGATGATTCAGACATTAGGGGATGGTTCAGACATTATGGGATGGTGTGGATTATGGGATGGTTTAGACATTATGGGATGATTCAGACATTAGGGGATGGTTCAGACATTATGGGATGGTTTAGACATTATGGGATGGTTTAGACATTATGGGATTGTTTAGACATTATGGGATGGTTTAGACATTATGGGATGGTTTTATACATTATGGGATTGTTTGACATTATGGGATGGTTCAGACATAATGGGATGGTTTAGACATTATGGGATGGTTCAGACATTATGGGATTGTTTAGACATTATGGGATGGTTCAGACATTATGGGATGGTTTAGACATTATGGATGATAATCTAAATCCTTATGGAGAGAAGGGGGGGGTGATATAGGCCTATACAATATTGCTCTAAGCTGTTTCGAGGCCAATGAAAGAGAATATTCCTGTTTACATGCAGCCGTGTTTAACTGTGTTGTGTGTTTTTGTGTGTGTGTGTGTGTGTGTGTGTGTGTGTGTGTGTGTGTGTGTGTGTGTGTTGTGTGTGTGTGTGTGTGTGTGTTTAACCTGCAGGAGTTAGAAGACTATCTGTTGCAGCCAATTTGGATGTGTGTGTGTGCAGGGATAGTGTGTGTGTGGGTGGTTTGATCATTACGTCTCCTGGCCTGTGCTACGTATGTGCTAATCAGCCAGGGTAGTAGGGAGTCACAGGTGAGCCAGAGAGGGAGAATCTAGTCTGGGAAGCCACACAGTTTTTCAACCTCAGCTGTCGGTAAGTGATGGTTTTTAGATCTCGTCTCGTTCGTTTTTAATCTTGCAAATCAGTTTTTTTATGTTTTTTTAAATACATTTCTACAATAAAGGATTAACTATACGGCGATGGGCGACCTCATTTGTTGCAACAGCGAAGAGTTGGAAATGGCTTCACAATTCCCTGCAGTGGCATTTTTGTGGACAGATTGCCACTACATTTTGTTGAAAGGTCAAAGGACCGGAACTATTGGATCTGCAGGAGGAAGGACAGCACCGCTTCATTCATTCCGGTACCCAGCTGGATCCGCTCACTTGGAAACAGATACAGCCTGAGCCAAAGCTTCGCAGAAGAATCACAGGATGGCAAGAAACAAGAATTGTTGCGCTGTGTGGAAGAGATTGGCCTTCTCACAAAAGGGATACAGGTCCATCCTGCTACAATTCTTAATAAAGCCTTCAGCAGAGCTGCTAAATCAATATCAAAATGAGTGATGTGTCTGCAGCTGTCCCAAAAAATCAAAGTGAAACGGAAAATGAATGTGGTAAAAGATCGGTCAAACTAACGGCCAAAGCATTGGAATTAAAAAATAATATCAAATCAAAAGGAAAGGAATTCCAGGATAAAGAAACTACACAAGCTAACAAAGGAAGTTAAGCAACTGATGCTTTCAAAGGAAATGTGTCTGAGGTACAAACAAAGTATGAAATGTGTTTGAAACTTTGTGTGGAAATTGAACAGTTTCATGAATCATGAGACAAAAACTACCTGAGGATGAAATGTCAAAACAAAATGAATGGGTTGAAACACAAATGCACAGCAATAAAGCAATAATACAAAAGGAGAACATGGACTGGTTGGTTGGCGGACAAAGGGACAATGATGATGATGATGATGATGATGATTATGACGATATGATGCTGCTACACTAAACAAAACTGTGCTCAAAACTGCACCTGCCACAACTGTGGTCACAGATGACATTGGTTCAGGGGACAGCATTTCTAATGTTGGTGGTAAAACAGGCTCATCAACTGGCCGTTACAGTCACAGGTCTTCAAGGTCTTCAATTTCCTCTGCATGCCTAAAGCGGCGAGGAAAGGAAGGGTGCTCTCATTGCAAAGGTAGCTGCCATAAAGAAAGACATGAGCTGGGCCGCTCAGGAGGAGCAAATCCGGCAGAAAAAGGAATTGCTGGAATTGCAAAGTCAAATTGCTGTTCAAACTGCAAAGGTTAATGTGTAGCAGAGGATCTGATGTGCAGAGCTCGAGAGCTCATTCAGATGGAATGAATTCTTATCTGAGAAGTTCTAAACGTAAATCTTCTCTCAGACTCGCTGCTATGGAATTTGTTCCACAAAGTTCAAAGCATCAATTCAATCATCCACCAACAGGAGGCAGTAATGTGGCAGTGCTAAGGGAGGCACAGCCTAACTATTCCAATCATCAGTTGAATCTTCCACCAATAGGAGGCAACAAAACTGCCATATCAATGGGAGCACGACACCAGGAAACATTTTCAAAGCATGTAGGACCAAAGGTTTATGCTCTGAATCCCCAACCAAGCATTCCTCAAACATTTCAGGAAACATCTCATGTAATACATGACACAAAGGAACCCATTCAACGTTTTGACCTGATGCAAACTAATGTTGACCAAGGCAATCTTCTTTCCATCATGCAACGACAAAATGAAATAACTGCTCTGCTAGTGCAACAACATTCTTCATTATCATTACCTCCAAGGGATATACCAAGTTTTGATGGAGATCCTCTTGAGTATAGCACATTTATCAGAGCATTTGAGCATGGAGTGGAAGGAAAGGCTGCTAGCAGCCTAGACTGTTTATACTTTTTGGAGCAGTATACCAAAGGACAACCAAGGGAGCTGGTTAAGAGCTGTCAACACATGCCACGAGACCGAGGATATCAAAGAGCAAGGACCCTTTTAAAAGAACGCTTTGGAAATGAACAAAAAATAGCCACTGCATACATGGAGAAAGCTTTTGGATGGCCATCAGTAAAATCAGAAGACCTTGAAGCTTTGCAAGCTTTTGCTTTGTTTTTACGTGTCTGCTGTAATGCTATGGAGGACATCAGCTATATGTCAGAGATGAATATGCCATCCAACATGCGTGCTATTGTCTTGAAGCTACCATATAAATTGAGGGAAAAATGGAGAAACACTGCTTATGAGCTGCAGGAGAAGGCACAGTCGCCAAACAGGTTTCAGTTATATTGTTAAACTTGAATTGAAAGGCAAGTGTCCATTGCTTCCAGTCCACTCTTTGGAAACATTCAAGACACATTACCCTCAACACCTCAGTATAAAGAGAGAAATAAAAAGTCACAAGGATGCTTTAAAAGAAAAGGAAGCAGTTTCGCTACTTCTGTGGCAGCTGTCAATGCTCAACCTGTGACTCAAATGCAAAATGAAAGAAACTTACCTGATGAACCAACAAGGGTGTTTTGTCCTGCTGTGTGAAGAGGGTCACAAATTGGAGTCGTGTCCCAAAATGCAGAAGAAGTTACCGGTGAAAAAATGAACTTCTTGAAGGAGAAAGGTGTTTTGTTTTGGGTGTTTATCTGTTGGACACATGAGCAAGGACTGTCATAGGCGTCTGTCTTGCAAGTAATGTGTAATTTAAAACATCCCACCATCCTTCACATCCATTCAAGAGAGAAGAAAATCAATTCAGAGGACACACAGCAGGAAATATCAGGAAACAGTCATGCAGTTTCTCCCCAAGACATATGGCCATATAGGGGCGGGCACAGGACAGCCGTCTTGGCAATTGTGCCTGTACAGAATTAAGGCTAAGAAAGGGCAGCAAAATGCTAACCACATATGCAATTTTAGATCCTGGCAGCACTGCCACTTTCTGCTCAGAGCTACTCATGAGGGAGCTAAAGGTCAGAGGAAGGAGTGCCAAAATCCTGTTAAGGACTATGAATCAAGAAAAGTTTGTTGACAGTCATGTTATCTCAGGACTGGAGATAGCTGCACTAATGGTAACACCTACTTTGAATTGCCAGAAGTCTACACCTAGCGTAAGATGCCTGTGACTTCGGGACAACATTCCACGACAGGAAGAGTTAAGTGCTTGGGCACACTTAAGCTCTGTGGAAATTCCTGTAATTGATGCTGATGTGGAGCTGTTAATTGGGACCAATGGGCCAAAGGTAATGGAACCATGGCAAGTGGTACGCAGCAATAATGAAGGACCTTATGCTGTCAGAACCATACCGGCTGGGTTATCAATGGACCAGTAAGAGGAGGCAATGAGATGTCAGATCAGCTGTCCCACTATCACAGCCAACAGAATAACCATTGCTCACATAGAGGAATTACTGGTGAAGCAATATAACCATAACTTCAATGAGAAATCATCAGATGACAAGCCAGAAATGTCCAGAGAATATCTTAATTTTATGGAAACCATGAACAGTTCAGCTGAACTTAACAGTGGACATTACTGCTTGAGATTACCTGTCAGAGAGGATAATGTTGTCTCCCAATGGAGGTATGTTGACACAAAACGGAATCCAGTGGGCCGGGCCCTCTCGTGGTTTGAAAGCTGAGGAACTCCTTACATGTTGCAGATGGATCCGGCCCGGACTTCCTTTTCAAGAATGAAAGTGAATGGCCTATTCATATTGTGGAACCTGCTTCTTTCAGCTGTGATGACCCTGAGGTCAAAAGACAGGCTATTGTGAATACTGTAATCATCAAAGAGTCACAGAATGCAAAACCCAGCTGATCAACAAAAGGTTGAAGACCTCAGTTGCTTGGTTTCATCAATGGAGAAAGGTGTTGCAGTTGTTGTGTCAGAAAAGACAGGAAATACAGGTGTGTGTGTCTGGTAATGGACTTCGACATAACTGAACAGAAGAACAAAGTGGAAAAGGAGATGCAAAGCTTCAAAGCCATATTGGATGGTCAGACTTTGGCATTGGAAGATATTAACACTGCTGAAAGTGCCACTATTCAGTACATACCACTGCTGCAGGAACGGCAACGGTGGTCAAAGGACAAGAGGAGCTTTTGTTGCAGGGGACATTGTTCTTGTGGCGGACTCTACTGCTCCCTTCGGGATCCTGGCTGTTTAGGAAAGGTGTTGCAGACCCTTCCAGACAAGCAGGGACTGGTACGGTCTGTCAAAGTTCTGACCAAATGTAACATACTTTGAGAGACAGATCACAAAGATCTGTCTTCTGCTGGAGGCTGATTAAGACTTTGTAATGCTGAAATCTCAACATTGAGGGTTACCTTTTCCATGGATATTTACTCGACATGGACATTATTGACACTTGTACTATGAACATTATTGATTGATTTGTCATTGGCTCCATTATTAACTTTGTGAATTGTTGTGTTATTATACAGTAACAATTAGGGCCGTGTGTTAGCAGCCAATTTGGATGTGTGTGTTGTGCAGGGATAGTGTGTTGTGTGTGTGGGTGGTAGGTTTGTGTGAATGGTTTGATCATTACGTCACCTGCGCACCTGTGTGTATGTGCTAATCAGCCAGGGTAGTAAAGGGAATCACAGGTGAGCCAGAGGGAGAATCTAGTCTGGGAAGCCACACAGTTTTTCAACCTCAGCCATGCGCGATAGTGATGGTTTTAGATCTAGTCTGTTCGTTTTAATCTTGCAAATCAGTTTTTATAGTGTTTTTTTAAATACATTTCTACAATAAAGGATTAACTAGTAACGGGCGGCGAGCGGACCTCATTTGTTGCAACAGCAAAGAGTTGGAATGGGTTTCAAATTCCCTGCAGTGGCATTTTTTGTGGACAGATTGCCACTACACTATCAATGAATATGTTTACATGCACATACTATTCAGTTTTTTGCCTAATTCCCGAAAAGAAGATATTCGGACTCGCCTGTACACCGGCTAATGAAAGTGAATATTCCTCTAATATTCCCCGTTTGCATGTAGTCGTGCAAAACAGGATTTTTCCAGTGTGTTCCAGCGGTGGAGGACTTGTTGGAGCGATGTGAACAACGTCTTTTCTTTAATTCCTCCAACCAGCTTCTAGAAAAGGTCGCCTCCATATCCAGAAACCTCTAGATATCAGGAGACTCTCTGATGATGTTTAACAGTAGCTGTGGTTCTCCTCTTCTCTTCTTGTAGTGCACCTTTAATGGTTATCTGACACAAATGTCTTTTAAATGAGACTCAGAAATGATTTATCACTCAAGAAATACACAGAAATCAATCAGAACACACAGCAGGATATTAAGATTGGTATTTATTCAGCTTTACATCAGCCAACGTAACTGACCTTAAAAACAGGTTCCAGACCATAATAAGCTCTCAGAACAGAAGCTCGTCATCAACGGGAGTTCTCATTGGTTGAAATGCATTTTTGTAATAAAACATCAAAATGTTATAAAGCTTTATTTCATTATGTAATAATCTGCCGCATTTTGTAATAAAGTCCCTGAATGCAATATGTAATAAGACTGTAATGTAGGCTCCGACAGTGTTGTTGTCATTACCCAGAATTCCTCACGGGCGACAAACTACACACTATACACACGATAGATTTATGTTTCATACTTGATACGACAGAGGCAATTCCGAGCGTGCCTAAAAGGAATTGTGTGTGTGTGGATGTCTGTCTGTCTGTCTGTGTGTGTGTGTGTGTGTGTTGTGTGTGTGTGTGTGTGTTGTGTGTGTGTGTGTGTGTGTGTGTGTGTGTGTGTGTGTGTTTTTGTTGTGAGTCTGTTTGTGCGTGTCTGTGTGAGTGTGCGATGCGTGTGTGGGTCTCTGTCTGTGTATGTGTGTGTGTTTTTGACTGTGCATGTTTGTGTTTGTGTGTGTGTGTGTGTCTGTGCATGTTTGTGTGTGTGTGTGTGTGTGTCTGTGCATGTTTGTGTGTGTGTGTGTGTGTAGGTCTGTGTGTTTGTGTGTCTGTGTGTGTGCACTATAGCTTTTAACGACAGAAATATAGTTCGTCTAAGACTGACATTTGGGGAGCAGAACGCTTGCTGCTAACGTAACGTGGGACATATCATTAGCTTGGTGTCTTGATCCTTATTGGCTGATAATTTAAAATCCTTACAGAGAAAATGAATGGGATGCTGATGAGATTTAGGTATTGAAATTTGGTATTAAAAGGCGAGAGATTTTTCCATACTTGATACTAAGGAGGCAATTCCGGTTGCCTAAAAGTCATGAATTCGGTACCCAGCCCTATTATTACGTTGTTCCAATTAGGGCTGCACAATTATCGCCAATTGTATCGAATCGTAACATGGACTAGTCCAATATCCAAATCGCGGGGGTTATATGTTAAAAGGCAAAATATGTGTCAAACCGTTCTCAAAATAAAGTATTATGGTGCTGCGAGACATCCAGGCCTACAAATCCTCTCCTACAGACTACAGAAAACATCTTTGTTTGGTACAGATTAATGCAAAAAAATCACACTTGAATCATTATTATTTTTATATTTTTCATTGAGAATAATGTATAAAAAATTATCATTTACCCACAATAATGGTGAATAATGGGAGTTAATAAGAGGTCCCGAGGAAAGAGAGCAGCTGGGGTGCCAGCAGCACCACCCGGCCCGTGGTTACTAGCTCCGTTGCAGAGGTTCCCATACAACAGCTATATGTGAGTTTTCGGGCCCAGGATTTATCCCTCGTGGTGCACAGGTGCTTGGGCACACACAGCCCTTCACGGTCACACTATGTTCCCCTTGGGTCTCTGGGAAGAAGGAAATAATGTTAGTGGGAGATGTTTTAATACATCTAACTATACATCGGGGTGTGTGTGTGTCTGTTACCTGTTGCTGAGATGCAGTTGTCTTCGTTCCCCTCACAGTTTAGGGTGTTGTTGCACCTTTATTTGGCGCTCGCACCAGTAGCACTGTTTACCGTTTGGTTTGGATTTGCTGGGTTCTGGAACATAACATAACATTGTTCATATTGTTTGGGGAATGTAGAGGGGAATTGAGGGGGAGTTGAATGCAATTTATCTTCTTCAGTGCCTTTTTAAAAAAGTGACTGATGGGAAAAACAAGCAAATTTGACATTTTTCCAGTATTAAGTGAGAAACAAGCTACAATGTAAGTTGTTAACAGGGCAAATTTTCAACTTGTATTTACGTTTACAAAAGTGCACGTTTTGCTGCTTTACAGGCTCAGATTAATATTCTAAGTGTCTGAAAACATTATGGAAAGGATCCCTACAGAGATAGAACCTTTTAGTTAAAAAGTAAGAAACAAAAAAATCATGAGAGTGCGTTTTGCTAAACCCACCAGACTCCATGTAAATAATCAGTAATTTTAGTATCATAAAAATACACTTCATTCACAGTCACTAGAAACAAAATAAAACTATGAAAAGCCACTGTGGTCGGTGTCTTTTTCACTTTTCCAACCATCACAACTCTAGTTTTGGTTGAAATAAACAGTTAGTTTACCAAATTACATTGTGAGGATATGTAGGCTCTACACACGCTAATAGTATTGCATTTTTAAATGGAGTCTGGTGGGTTTAGCGCTAGCTACTTCAGAGCTGTCTCTGGTTACACAGAAAGGTATTAAAGAGGTGTTAAAAGTCTCTCTGTAGGGATCCCTTTCCATAATGTTGTAGCACTTAAAATATATATATATATATATATATATATATATATATATATATATATATATATATATTATATATTAGATATATAGATAGATAGATAGATAGATAGATAGATAGATGATAGATATATAATGAATAATAATCTGAGTCTGTCAGCGGCAAAAAAAGAACTTTTAGTGGACGCTAACTGAAGCTCGAACATTTGTCCTAAAGGGTTACGCATTGCAGCCCGGTTCACTGGCCGGTTACAGAGCTCAATACTGGACACATTTCAAAGATTTTGTTCCCATCAGTCACTTCCGACACCAAAACAAAACAAAGGTTCCAGGGTATAA
>NC_053124.1:36456164-36466164 GCF_010015445.1 Perca fluviatilis
TGAGTAGCTTTACAGTGGCTGATGAATTATCTTGACTAATATTTAAGATCAAAGGATGTTGAGTGAATCACAGACTGGTTTATGTCAAAGTTTAGTCAGAATACTGTTTTAAAACCATTTAAACATGCTCATAAAATCCAATAAAAACACCCAAAATTCAATTAAAGTAATCATTAATTTTAAATCAAAGTTTGATCCACACATCCTTGTCATTTTTGGGACATTTTGGATCAAAGAAACCCATATTTCTGATATATAAAAACTTTTGCTATGTTATTTAATTACATATTATTCAGTCTAATTTCACATCATCTTACATTACATTACAATATTGTTCACACTATGGCCACCTCACTTTACTTTAAAATACTTTTTATACAATGCCACTTTACATTCTTTCAGTACTTTTTGCACATTGTCTGTTGTTTGCCTGTTGATTTGTTTTTATTGTGGAAAAACTGCTGCTGTAACGAGTGAATTTCCCCATTGTGGGATGAATTATCTAAAACAGGTCATATTTGATAACACTAGGGTTAAATAAATAAAAGCATGTCAATAAACTCTCCATGTCTGGCTCTCAGTGAAACGGAGTTTGACATTCCTGCAAAACCTGAGCTTGCAGAACACCAGTTCCAGTTCCTCCGGTATCTGAACTATGATTTAGTATCACTTCCTTAGCAGAGCCCCAAATTCAGGGGGTAAAGTGGAAACAAAGCAGAACCAGAGACTATGATGTAACGCCAACAGCTGGCAGAAAATGACCACCATTTCCGTTAAAGTGCCCATATTATGAAAACAAAGTTTTTCTGGTGATTTGGGGTGTTATTTTGTATCTCTGGTGCTTCCACACATACAGACTTTGAAAAACAACCATCCATGGTGTTCTGAGTGAGATACGGTTTCTGAATGTGTCCTGCCTTCAGTCTCCGGGTGAGCTGGTCAAAATCTGCACGGCTTTCGACAGCACTAGCCGAAACGAGCTGGCTGACCATAGCATGCTAGCTCGTTCTCAATGGCAAGACACTGCTACAACACACACAAGTTCACCATAATCTACAAAAGAACTACTTCCATGTCCCTGTTCTGCAGGTATTCCACGCTAAGTGTGAAGTGCGCCCTCGTTTAGAAGAAGTCTCCCGGCTTACCTAGCTACTGAGCATGTAGTCCTTACCTAGCTACTGAACATGTAGTCCTTACCTAGCTACTGAGCATGTAGTCCTTACCTAGCTACTGAACATGTAGTCCTTACCTAGCTACTGAGCATGTGGTCCTTACCTAGCTACTGAGCATGTAGTCTTACCTAGCTACTGAGCATGTAGTCTTACCTAGCTACTGAGCATGTAGTCCTTACCTAGCTACTGAGCATGTAGTCTTACCTAGCTACTGAGCATGTAGTCCTTACCTAGCTACTGAGCATGTGCGACTCCCAACAAAGATGTTAGAGAAGTTGAGATGTCTCACTCTGTAGCTAAAACAGAGACCTGAACACAGGGTGAAAAGAGGAGCTGCAGCAATGTGCAGTACAACTAAAATATGGTGTTTTTTGATAATTAAACCATGTAAACCTATTCTGGTACAACCTCTAAATACAATTATGAACCTGAAAATGAGCAGAATATGAGCACTTTAAGTTTACAGACATTTCTGTTAATCCCAAAAAAAACTGAAAACTCTAAATTTGAAGTAAATCATCTGTACCTTTAACAGACACAAAGGTGTAATTTACGGTGGGGGTGGAGAGACTGGACTTTTACTGAAGCGTTTGGTTTTTTTTGGGAGAAAAATTTCGATGTCTTTGTTGCCTTTAAAAAAAATTTTGGATAAGTTTTTGGATAATTTTTTGTTTGTTTTTTTTGGACAATTATTTTTAGTATTTTGAGGTTTTTTTGAGGTTTTTTTGAGATTTTTTTGAGTTTTTTTTGAGTTTTTTTTGAGTTTTTTTTGAGGGTTTTTGGACAATTCTTTCAACATGTTTGTCGTCTTTTTCTCATTTGTTTTTGACAATTTGTCTCTGTCACGTTTTCCGACTTTTGTCGTATTTTGACTCAACCCAGCAGACATGTCCGGGGATGTTTCGGATAAGTTCCGTAACGTGTGTAGAAACTGTCTGATGTTTCTGTTTCATTATCAGTAGAAATCATTCAGGGGTTGATATTCTCCGAGTCCTGCCGGTCCAGTGACTTTAGTCTCTTTACTCTGGAGTAGGGTTGGGCATCGAGAACCGATTCCTACTTGGAATCGGTTTCTTTATTGGAATCGTTTGGAGGATTTGGTTTCAAATCTGATCATCTCTTCCCAATTTAACATGCACAAGTTTTGGTTTCTGTAGCGGCCAGGCGCTTGTTGTGTTGCAGCCATGGAGCCCAGTAAGCGGTGCTCTAGTGGTTTAAAAAGCCCCCGTCAAACTGCAACCAACCTTTGAATCAAAATAAAACTTTCCTCTTATTTGTGAAATAAGCATGTGACCCGTTTCAACTCCACCGCTCAAAGAATCAGAATCGAGAATCGATAAGAACCGGAATCAGAAGGAAGAATTGGAATCAGAATCGTTAAAATCCAAACGATGCCCAACCCTAGTCTGGAGCCAGTCTGGGAGTGAGCAGGTCAGCGGTCTCGGTGGGAGCGTCCCCCGTCTCCAGAGCTCTCCCTACGTTCTGCCAGAAGACTCCCGTGTGTTGGCCAGCCTGGGGCCAGCTCAGGTAGGTGCGTCTCTTCACCAGCTTCCTCATGCGGTAGTACGGAGACAACTGGTGGGACGGGATGTCCTCCAGAAACAGCAGGACCAACACGTCCTTCTGCTCGTCGAACAGACGGAAGCTGCAACAACACACAGGACAGAACCAGACCAGGACAGCAAGGGACAGCACAGGACAGACCGGGAGGACAAAATTTAGAGGGCTGGATTAGTTTGGGGAGGCAGTGATAGAAGAGCAGGTATGTATAATATATTATACTACATTATACTACAGTTTGATTTAACTTTGTTGCACTCTATCCAAATACGTATATGTTGATAACGTTCCATCTTAACAAGATACTTCAAGTAGCTACGAGGCTTCTGAGCAGCTGTCTTAAAAAAAATCACATTTTTTTTAGAGGTTTCAAATGTTTTTAACAAATCGATTTGAAGTCCTTCAAATCGCAATCGTTACCTTCTCTGGTTTAGATACAGTACCAGTCAAAAGTTTGGACACGCTTTCCCATTCAAATGAATGAGAAAGCGTGTCCAAACCAATGTCCGTCCCCTTCCTCTGTCTCTGTGTTGGGGCTCTAACCTCCGGTGGATTTGTGAGGACTATTGTTAACTGCTCCTCAGATCTCTGCAGGGTAAATCCAGACAGCTAGCTAGACTATCTGTCCAATCGGAGTTTTCTGTTGCACGACTAAAACTACTTCTGAACGTCCACATGTTCCACCAAAACTAGTTCCTTCCAGAGGCTATTTAGCAGAGGCACCGTGGCTCAGTCCGGAGCTTAGCCCCACCCACGATGATTGTGATTGGTTTAAAGAAATGCCAATAAACACAGAGCATGTTTTTCTCCCATCCAGGAATGCTGTGTGGACTACAAAACTGTGTTGAGACAAAACCTACGTACACCGCTGGATTGAAAGCACGCATAATAAAAGTGAGCGCCCCCACCTGGCCATCTGGATCTCTCTGGAGCACCACTCGCTCTGCAGGTAGCGGCGGGTGATCACACAGATGGTCTTCCTGCTGCCGTAGATGGCGTCCGTAATGTTGTCTACGATGGGTTTACCTGTGGGGAGAGTTCAGACGCACTGCAGGAAAACCACATTGACTGACTTCTACCGTAGAAGAGGTTGGTGCCCATGTAGTTATTATGGTCAAAATGGGTTTTAGGGTGGACATTCAAGAAAACTTAAATACTTTTGCCTTTAGATCAGTCCTTCCAGAAAAATCTGTTTTTTTGTGATTGTTGCGGGGCAAAAATCCTTGATTATGCGGCACGTTTTCTTAAAAAATGTGATGGAATATGATAGATATAGATAGGATATTTATGCAATTGTATGCAACGAAATTGCGGGAACTTGCAAAAACGATGATGTTCACGTCACTTCATAACGTTCCCATGGCAACAGGGGAAAATGGCTGCTCTTGTGTGAAGTAAACGCAACATTTTACAACTTTCTGCTAAGAAATATGTGATTTTTTTGCAAAGAAAATGCGGGGATTATGAAATCATGCAAGCCCCGCATATTTTGCGCGGAAATCTGCAATTCATGCGGTGAAAGTGCGCCATATATGAAAAAATGTGGCCCCCCCAACGCATAAATATGCGGACTTTGGCTGATTATGCGTTGAATTATGAGATTGCATAATCATGTTTTTCTGGAGGGACTGATAGATGTGTTTGTTGTACAAACTAGTTTGTTTGAAGTGTACCAAACCTTTTGGTTGGATCTTTTCTATGGTGCCTGAGTCCACTGTGCAAATTTAAACATCTTAGGGTTGTTTACACCTTGAAAAATGTACAGCTTTAACCCTAATTGAGGATTTACGGTATAAGAGTTTGGTGCCATTTTGGTAGTTCTTCAGACCCAGGGGGCCGACACTCAAGAAAACTTTTGCTGCTTACAAAAAAGCATACAAAACCTTTTTGGTTGGATCTTTTCTAGGGTGCCTGAGTCCATTGTGCAAATTTAAACATCTTAGAGTTATCACCTTCAGACACATTCTGAAAATGCTTGTTTACTTTGTTTTATGTGCCAAGAATGAGTGTAGCAAACATGGAAAACATGGGTGGGACAATCTAACAGAGGTCTGGGGGTTCTCCCCTGGAAATCTTTTAACAAGGTAGATGTTTTTTCCTGTATTTTGGTGCCTTTCAACAGGTGGTACAGGTTGATACTTTTATCTGGCTATACTAACATGAGAAAAATATATTTTGTTCCCTTCCTTATAAGAGCCTACGCTCAAAATGAGACTGACAATTCTCACATGATAGTCAAGAGAACTTAACAACTCTCTCAACTTCTGTGACACACTTTTGGACAGTCTCTCGAAGACAAATGAATTTCAGGGTGGACATTTAAGCAGAGATGCTATGGTTTGGAGGACTTGTTGGAAGACAGACAGAGTAAGAGTGTACCTGGTTGGAAGTCTCTGTGGTGCAGACAGAGTCTCCAGCCCTGCTCTCCTTCCAGCGCCGGAAGCATCTCTTGGTAAACCCAGGCCTCGTCGTCAACATTGTAGGAGATGAAGGCGTCGTAGCGATGACGAGCTCCTGACTTTCTCTTCCTGCTGTCATATAGGAAGGCCCAGAAGAGGTGGTAGGCGTAGACTAGCTGCCACCTCAGAAAGTGGTAGATGAAGGATGCGAGGAGCGTAAGAACAACCAGACAAGTGCTGGAAAGGAAGCAGAGGAAGCTTATGTCCATCCAACAGGATAGGATGTCAAAGTCCAGAAGCTTGTGTCCTTGTTCAGCCAAAGGGAAGGAACAAGTGTACTGGTAGGCGTTAACGACCTGAGTTTGGTTGTTGTTCTTCACCCATTGGATAAAGCCGGCATTAGAGCAATTACAAGTGAAAGGGTTACCAAACAGATCGAGGTATGTTAGTGCAGGGAGAGACTGGAAGACAGTCTCATTGATCACGGTTAATTGGTTCTCTCTCAGCGTCAACCAGCGGAGTAAAGACAGATTGACCTGGGAGAGAAAATCCAAAGATCGGAGTTTGTTTCCGGAAAGACTGAGAGCTTGCAAGTTCGGGATTGGCTGAAACACTTGGGAGTTGAGGACTTGCAGATCACTTTGAGTTATCTGAAGACTCGTCAGGTGGGGAGTGTATTTAAATGTGTCTGGGTGAGGCGACGCCGTGAAGAATCTATCTGCCGCAAAGTACTCCAACGACTTCAGACCCCTTAGAAAATCGGGTGAGATTTCATGACGCCAATCATAATTTTGTATCGCAAAGCTCTTCAAGAAAGGTAACGGAACAACGTGAAAATGTGTCTCGTTGCTTTCACGAGTTCTTGTGCTTTCAAACAAAGACGTGAGATGTAGTTGGAGATTTTGTAGGTGTTCCATTCCTGTAAAAATCATTGATATGTAAGATATTTCATAACAAAAGGGTGTAACACTAAGGGTTTCAAGATTGTCAAGTCCTTCAAACGCCCCCTCATGTGCAACATAATATGCATTTGACTCTAAATTCAAAGACCTGAGGGAAGTTAGGTCTCTAAAGTCGCCTGTTTTGAGCTGCTTCAACTTATTCATGTTCAAATCTAAAACTTCTAGTTTCTGTAAATTCACTTTGTAGAAATCGACAAGTAAGTGAACTTCATTTTCTCTGATGTTTAGCACTTTCAAATCATTCAAGCCTTGAAAAACACACCCCTTGACTGTTGAAATGCGATTGCCGTTGAGATTTAGATTCACTAATCGTGTCAGATTTAGGAAGTCAGAGCAGCCTAGTTCACTGATGACATTCAAACTCAGATCCAGGATTTCGAGAGTTTCGAGGCCTCTGACGCCCAGAGGCACTCGAGGCAGCAAGTTGTTTTGCAAGTCCAGTCTTCTGAGCTGTTTCATCGATCCGAGTGAAAACTCGCACAGCTCTTCTAGAGAATTATACGATAAATCCAGCCAAATAACACGAGAGCACGACTGAAGAAATGTTACATTTATGCTGACAAAGTTATTTCCGCTCAAATGAAGACTTTTTAAAGGGGGAACTTGGCAAGCAACATCCACCAGATCTCTATCTCGCTCAGTCTCCATATAGCTCAGAGACAGATCCTGCACTGACTCCGCACTCTTCAACACCGCTCTGTACATCTCTCGGCTAACATTGAATACAAAAAAATCCAAAGAAGTTAGCCTCCTCAGAAACATCGGGTCCGGTACGTGCCACTCAAAGCCGGTCTCGGCAGTTAAATGGATCTGCTGAAGATTCGGAAACGCGTCTCTTTCAATACTGAACTTTGTCAGTGGATTGCCAATCATCCACAGCGCCTTAAGGTTTGATTTATTAAAAGTCAAAGGCAAATCGTCTGACTGAAAGGACGCAAAGTTGTTAAAATCAAGGATTAGTTCACTTATGTTTGGTAGTTGTAAGATCGGCGCGATATCGGTCATTTGATGCAGGCGGTTATATCTTATAGCTAATGTCCGTAAGCTGATTAGAGACTTAAAGGCCAGCGGGGAGATGTACGTGATATTGTTTTTCTCCACGGACAAAGTAATCAATGCCCACAGTCCCTGAAACATGTGGTCCGTTAAGCTTTGGAGGTTGTTTGTCCCCAAGTCAAGCTCTAATAACTCCATGTCTGCAAAAGCTCCATCGTCAATCTGGGAAATGCAGTTATTTTCCATTTGTAAGTATCTGAGCTTTGATAAACCGCTCAAATCTGTCGTGTTTATCTTTGAAATGCAATTGGAGTTGAGATACAGAGATACTGCACTTCTGGGAATGTCATCTGGAACGGCGGCGAGGCCACGAGCCGTGCACTCGACCCAAGTCACGTTGTTAGAGTAATCCACGGTGCAGTTTTTCAGCGAGTAAGCCAGCAAGGGGTTAAAGTTAAAAGCAAGCAGAGCGGACAGATATAAGATGAGGGAACTCTGAAAGAACAGAGACTGACTTCCCATCACCGACATCCTGATCTAAAAGAGAAAATAAGAGAAGTACAGACTCTTCAGCCGGAGATACACGTACAGTATCTCACAAAAGTGAGAAACACCCCTCACAATTTAGTAAATATTTCATTATATCTTTTAATGGGACAACACTGAAGAAATTACACTTTGCTACAATGTAAAGTATTAAGTGTCCAGCTTGTATAACAGTGTAAATGTGCTGTCCCCTCAAAATAACTCAACACACAGCCATTAATGTCTAAACCGCTGGCAACTAAAGTCAGTCCACCCCTATGTTAAATTCCCATAGAGGCAGGAAGACTTTTATTTGGAAAGGCCAGTTATTTCATGGATCCAGGATACTATGCATCCTGATAAAGTTCCCTCGGCCTTTGGAATTAAAATAGCCCCCACACATCATCACATACCCTTCACCATACCTAGAGATTGGCATGGGGTACTTAATAATAATCATCTCTCAATGCAAATCAAACCAGCTATTAGACTAATTGACATAAAACCATGGCAATCTCTATGTATGGTGAAGGGTATGTGATGATGTGGGGGTATTTTAAATGGTTATTTTGAGGGGAAAGCACATTTACACTGTTATACAAGCTGGACACTTCATACTTTACATTGTAGCAAAGTGTAATTTCTTCAGTGTTGTCCCATTAAAAGATATAATGAAATATTTACTAAATGTGAGGGGTGTACTCACTTTTGTGAGATACTGTACATGCTATATGGGTTTTTTTATGCTAAAGTACATTTTTATTGTTCAGCTATTCACTTTCTAGTGATCGGTTCAGTTAAATTTTCTTTATATAGCACGTTTAAAAACATAGTTGATCAAAGTGCTTATCAAGCTAAAAAAAAAACAAAATGATAATATACACCAGGGGTATCACACTCAACTTCACTAAGGGCCACACTGGAAAATGAGAATCGCATTAAGGGCCACAAGACATGTTTGACATGATTATTATCAACCGAAAAGTTGGATAATACCGCTGACTAAGTTCCTTAGCCATCACAGAGTTTAGAAAATCAAATCAACAACCTGTTCCCCAGCCTGAATATGTAAACTCTCTGGTTCTTCGGCAATTTCTGAGCCTCAAAGTCGGCAAATCTGCCAAAATTCTCACAACTGCAGTCTGTAAAAACAGGCTCACATCTAGGTGGGCCAAAATCTATCTGTTGGGAACATAAATTGATATGGCCTGATTTTTGCGCCTTGAGTTTGACACAAACAATACACAATACAGAATAACCAACACTAGAAAATATGTGGGAAAAACAAGACAACAAAAGACTCATCCTGTAGAGCCGACTTCCTGTTTAGTATCAACGTTTTTGTCTCATTTTTGTGTATTTTTAATACTTTATCTACATTTTCCTGATGTGTATGTTACCTGTCTCTGTGTGTGTGTGTGTGTTACCTGTCTGTGTGTGTGTGTGTGTGTGTGTGTGTTACCTGTCTCTGTGTGTGTGTGTGTGTGTGTGTGTGTTACCTGTCTCTGTGTGCGTGTGTGTGTTTTATCTGTCTCTGTGTGTGTGTGTTACCTGTCTCTGTGTGTGTGTGTGTGTTATCTGTCTTTGTGTGTGTGTGTGTGTGTGTGTGTGTGTGTGTGTGTGTTTGTGTGTGTGTGTTATCTGTCTCTCTGTGTGTGTGTTACCTGTCTCTGTGTGTGTGTGTGTGTGTGTGTGTGTGTTACCTGTCTCTGTGTGTGTGTCTGTGTGTGTGTGTGTGTGTGTGTGTGTGTGTGTGTGTGTGTGTGTTACCTGTCTCTGTGTGTGTGTCTCTGTGTGTGTGTGTGTGTGTGTTACCTGGTCTGTCTGGTGCGACAGGTCGGGGGCCGCGGTGTAAAAGGAGCACCGTCAACTTGGTTCCACTCGTTCAGTCATGGCAACACCGCGCCCCTCTGGGGGGCGGGGGGGGGTTGAAGGGGGAGGGGGGCAGGGGGGCGCAGCTCCTAACACCCCCGTGGTGTGTACCGCCCGTGCTCCAGGGTTGACGTGCGGCAACGGTTGTGTCAGACAGGGTGTGTGTGTGTAAGGGTGTTAGTGTGTGTTTACCTGTCTCTATGTGTGTGTGTGTGTGTGTGTGTGTGTGTTACCTGTCTCTGATGATTCTTACAGACTTTCCCTGAAGTAACATTTTCCCTCCCTGACTTTAACTTGTAACAGAGTATTTTATTTACAGTGTGGTATTAGTACTTTGCAGTAAAGTCTTTCCCCCTTTCTCTAAATAATCTCTAGGGCTGTGCTCGACTGAAGAACTTCTTAGTCGACTAACACTTCAATCGTATCGACTAATCGATTAGTTGATTTAATCGACAGATCTGTAAATCTGAGTTTCTCTGTAAAGAGTCACGCTAAAGGATGCATATATTGAATA
>NC_053124.1:36471164-36483664 GCF_010015445.1 Perca fluviatilis
CTTTATGCAAGGCCTCAGAAGAACAAGCTAACGGCGATTTAGCTAAAACTTTACATGAGGCCTCAGAAGAACTAGCTACTGGTGATTTAGCTAAAGCTGTACGCGTGGCCTCAGAAGAACTACCTACTGGCAATTTAGCTAAAGCTGTACGCGAAGCCTCAGAAGAACTAGCTACTGGCGATTTAGCTAAAGCTGTACGCGTGGCCTCAGAAGAACTACCTACTGGCAATTTAGCTAAAGCTGTACGCGAAGCCTCAGAAGAACTAGCTACTGGCGATTTAGCTAAAGCTGTACACGAGGCCACAGAAGAACAAGTTATCGGCGAGTTAGCTAAAGCTGTACGCGAAGCCTCAGAAGAACTAGCTACTGGCGATTTAGCTAAAGCTGTACGCGAAGCCTCAGAAGAACTAGCTACTGGTGATTTAGCTAAAGCTGTACGCGAGGCCACAGAAGAACTAGCTACTGGCGATTTAGCTAAAGCTGTACGCGAGGCCACAGAAGAACTAGCTACTGGCGATTTAGCTAAAGCTGTACGCGAGGCCACAGAAGAACTAGCTACTGGCGATTTAGCTAAAGCTGTACGCAAGGCCACAGAAGAACTAGCTACTGGCGAATTAGCTAAAGCTGTACGCGAGGCCTCAGAAGAACTAGCTACTGGCGAGTTAGCTAAAGCTGTACGCGAGGCCACTGAAGAACTAGCTACTGGCGATTTAGCTAAAGCTGTACGCAAGGCCACAGAAGAACTAGCTACTGGCGAATTAGCTAAAGCTGTACGCGAGGCCCCAGAAGAACTAGCTACCGGCGAATTAGCTAAAGCTATACGCAAGGTCTCAGAAGAACTAGCTACCGGCGATTTAGCTAAAGCTATACTCGAGGCCTCAGAAGAACTAGCTACTGGCGATTTAGCTAAAGCTATACGCGAGGTCTCAGAAGAACTAGCTACCGGCGATTTAGCTAAAGCTGTACACGAGGCCTCAGAAGAACTAGCTACTGGCGATTTAGCTAAAGCTGTACGCAAGGCCACAGAAGAACTAGCTACTGGCGATTTAGCTAAAGCTATACGCGAGGTCTCAGAAGAACTAGCTACCGGCGATTTAGCTAAAGCTGTACACGAGGCCTCAGAAGAACTAGCTACTGGCGATTTAGCTAAAGCTGTACGCGAGGCCACAGAAGAACTAGCTACTGGCGATTTAGCTAAAGCTGTACGCAAGGCCACAGAAGAACTAGCTACAGGCGAATTAGCTAAAGCTGTACGCGAGGTCTCAGAAGAACTAGCTACTGGCGATTTAGCTAAAGCTGTACGCGAGGCCACAGAAGAACTAGCTACTGGCGAGTTAGCTAAAGCTGTACGCGAGGCCACAGAAGAACTAGCTACTGGCGAGTTAGCTAAAGCTGTACGCGAGGCCACAGAAGAACTAGCTACTGGCGATTTAGCTAAAGCTGTATGCAAGGCCACAGAAGAACTAGCTACTGGCGAATTAGCTAAAGCTGTACGCGAGGTCTCAGAAGAACTAGCTACCGGCGATTTAGCTAAAGCTGCATGCGAGGCCACAGAAGCTAAATGTGAGGCTACAGAAGAACTAGCTACTGGCGAGTTAGCTAAAGCTGTACATGAGGTCACAGGAGATACAGGTGACATGTGGCTCAGGTGGTAGAGTGGCTGTCTACCAATCGGAAGGTTGGTGGTTCAACCCCCCCCCCCAGTGTCTTTGGACTATGGTTATAATAAAATTCATTCAGTTTCAAACTGTAGCTCCTCCTTAATACTGTTCACTTCATCTCCCAGAACACTGTGTTTCACAATAGGACTTGTTGGTATATTTTTGTATTTCAAAGAGGCTTTATTAGCATGACCATGTTGACTCACAGTATTGCTAAAGCACATAGTACACACGGATCCGTGTGTGTCCCTGTGTGTGTGTGTGTGTGTGTGTGTGTGTGTGTGTAGGTGTGTACATAAATAGTGAGGGATGACACAATAAAGCTCAAAGACTTAATTCCATTGTGGTCCATATAAGGGCAGGGGGAGAGGACAAGTAGCAGCAGGTCACACCTCAATTATTCATCATACATTTAACAAATTCATCCATGTTATACAGAAAACAACAATACAAATAGATAATATGTAAGGGTTAATGCCCGACGAGGTGTCAGGTATTAATGCACCTTTACTACTACAATGGACACCTCGAAGGGCATTAACCTGCTTATACTATGGTCACTTGCCAAATAACATATTTTTATTAGTTTTACAATCGAAATCTAAAGTTTATCCAAACCCTGGTTGCGCCTGACGGTTTGACTAATACCTGGAACAATCATTCCCATCCATCAGGTTCTTATGCAACGCAAACGTTGTTCACTCCCCCCAGGAATTAGGAAGAACCTTAGATACGACTTGCCTCCCTTAGCAACCGGAGATATTTATATAGTCCGCTCAGCTGATAGAAGCCTTCAGTTTAGCTACGAGCCAGAAAGCTAACGCTATGCTAGCAAGAGCCAAAGTCAGTAACATTGTGTACAGTTGGCAATCAGTAAAAATAACCTGACAGTATGTTGAACAACAAGACAAGCTAACTATCCAGCCATGTCATTGTCCCCAAAACAATATAACGACTTTTACGAAGAATCCGCGATGTGTAACGTTACTGTCGGCTGCAGCCTAAAGCAGCGAGCTGAATAGTATATAAGTAGTATATAAGTATAGTATATAAGTATATATATACAGTACAGGCCAAAAGTTTGGACACACCTTCTCATTCAATGCGTTTCCTTTTTATTTTCATGACTATTTACATTGTAGATTCTCACTGAAGGCATCAAAACTATGAATGAACACATATGGAATTATGTACTTAACAAAAAAGTGTGAAATAACTGAAAACATGTCTTATATTTTAGATTCTTCAAAGTAGCCACCCTTTGCTTTTTTTTATTAATAAGGGAAAAACTTCCACTAATTAACCCTGACAAAGCACACCATTTCAGGTGACTACCTCATGAAGCTCATTGAGAGAACACCAAGGGTTTGCAGAGTTATCAAAAAAAGCAAAGGGTGGCTACTTTGAAGAATCTAAAATATAAGACATGTTTTCAGTTATTTCACACTTTTTTGTTAAGCACATAATTCCATATGTGTTCATTCATAGTTTTGATGCCTTCAGTGAGAATTTACAATGTAAATAGTCATGAAAATAAAGAAACACATTGAATGAGAAGGTGTGTCCAAACTTTTGGCCTGTACTGTATATATATTATGTCCGCTGCAACTCTCAGTTCTTTTAAATCTAAGCTAAAGACCTATCTTTTTGATGTTGCTTTTCTTTAAATAATCGATTTTATTAACTTTAATTTCTTATACTGCACTATCAATTTTATTCTTGTCTTTTAATGTTTTTAATTTGTTTATTAATGTTTTTAAATTGTTTTTGTCTTCTAACTGCTCTTTAATGTTTTATGTAAAGCACTTTGAATTGCCCTGTTGCTGAAATGTGCTATACAAATAAAGCTGCCTTGCCTTGCCTAAGGTATAACTTACTTCTTGCAGCCTGTGTATTTTAGCGCCATCCTGTGGTGTTCAGAGGACGATTTGGAAATAATAAATCCACATTTCCTTTTTGATTTAATGTAGCGCATTCATATAGAACAGTAAACAGACAGTTTCAACGGAACTCCTTTAGTAGGTGTCCTATATCACTTTTTAAATGGACACCCTGCAGCCAATCAGAATCGAGTATTCACCCAGACCGTGGTATAACTATGATTGGCGCCTAAAGCCATACTTTCAAACCTTGTTTAAAACTACCTATGTTTCTGACTGTCTTGAGTGTACCAGGTAACCGGTTCCAAAGGGTAGTTCCAGCATAGAGAAAAGACTGTTTACCCAGATTAGTGTTAAAGGAACACGCTGACTTATTGGGACATAGCTTATTCACCGAATAAGACAAAGTCCCAATAAGTTGGCGTGTTACTTTAACGCTACCTATGCTTCTGACTCTCTTTAGTGTACCGGGTAACCGGTTCCAAAGGGTAGTTCCAGCACAGAGAAAAGACTTTTTACCCAGATTAGGGTTATGATGCGTTCTTTTTGTCCACCGAAGTCGATCTACGAGTCGTTTTCCGGAGTTACAAACCGGGAAGTTGCAAAAAGAACGCCTCCCTGAGGTCGTATATATACGACTCGTCAAGTCGTCTTAACTCAGAGGACCCCAAGCTCACTTTCAAAGATGGCTGCGTCGTGCATCAAACATTATAAACATTGTGGATTTCTACAATTTTAAACACTTTTGTCGTTGTTGTAACCAAATGAAGAAGTGGTACACATAGCGCTGTATACTGCTACCTATAGGCATGTCTCTACAGTCTTATTAGGAGTTAAACATAGCGCTGTATACTGCTACCTATAGGCATGTCTCTACAGTCTTATTAGGAGTTAAACATAGCGCTGTATACTGCTACCTATAGACATGTCTCTACAGTCTTATTAGGAGTTAAACATAGCACTGTATACTGCTACCTATAGACATGTCGCTACAGTCTTATTAGGAGTTAAACATAGCACTGTATACTGCTACCTATAGACATGTCGCTACAGTCTTATTAGGAGTTAAACATAGTGCTGTATACTGCTACCTATAGACATGTCTCTACAGTCTTATTAGGAGTTAAACATAGCACTGTATACTGCTACCTATAGGCATGTCTCTACAGTCTTATTAGGAGTTAAACATAGCGCTGTATACTGCTACCTATAGGCATGTCTCTACAGTCTTATTAGGAGTTAAACATAGCACTGTGTACTGCTACCTATAGGCATGTCTCTACAGTCTTATTAGGAGTTAAACATAGCACTGTATACTGCTACCTATAGGCATGTCTCTACAGTCTTATTAGGAGTTAAACATAGCACTGTGTACTGCTACCTATAGGCATGTCTCTACAGTCTTATTAGAGTTAAATACCGCCTGATTAGTTATGTTGTAGCTTGTGCAGCTGAAATTGGCTAGAGACGCTCGGTTGCTATATGACAACAATGGCTTTAAGCAGAGTCTTGAGCAGAAAGCAGAGCAGTAGCCTAACGTTAATCAAAATGTAATTTTCATATCATACTGTGAGATATATTTGTGTAATATGTCAATAACTGGGTGAATAGAATCCTAAATGTTACTAAAAATGTTCCAAAAATCCATCTCTTCTCCGACTCGTAGTATCGTGTGACAAAAAGAACGCAACAACCACGCGGCTATTCGTTTTTCGACACGGATGTGACGTCACGCTCGAGCTACTAGTCGCGATTACAAGACAAAAAGAACGCACTGTTAGCTCTGGGGGGGTACAAAATCTGTTGAGCTTTCCCTAGTGGAGTACCTGTGAACTTCATTTACATTTTAAGATATTTGGGAACATCTCCATAAACAATTTCATGTACCATACCCAAGCTACAACTGAGACACTCGATCCTCAACTTTCAGCCATCCCACCCTTTCAAAGTGGGAAGATTCCAGATGAGTTCTTATGGGAAGGTCTAGAATAAGCCTTATTAATTATTTTTGAGACGTCTGAAGCCTATGTTTCAGGTGCCCTGTGACACCATTGTACCATGAGCCACATGCATAATCGAAATAAGGCTGAATTAAAGCTCCTGCCAGAATTAGCTTAGCTTTTTCATTCAAAAAAACGTTGATATTCTGGCCATGAAACGAACTCTCCGATTTACTTTGGTGATTACCTTTTGGGCCTGACCTACTCCAGATAACTGGCAATCTAACATACATCCAAGGTAACTGATTGGTTCCTTGGTGTGTGTGTGTGTGTGTGTGTGTGTGTGTGTGTGTTGTGTGTGTGTGTGTGTGTGTGTGTGTGTTACCTGTCTCTGAGGCTACTTGGTCCCAGGTAGGGGAACTGACTGTCCTTCAGTCGGCCTTTGATCAGCTGATCCAGAGTCTCGTGAATCAGAGGCTTATGCTGAGTGTACACGTTCTCCACCCCCTGAACACACAACCATCACACACACACATGAAGAAGAAAAGGGTGTGTGTCTGCGTGTGTGTGTGTGTGTGTGTGTACCTTGAGGCCTTTAAAGAACTGTTTGGTGATGGCGACGGCGTCAGTCGCCTCGATGAGGTCACTTCCTCTGACTCTCTTCCCTCCGTACTCCACCACCGACTTCACCATCTGACACACACACACACACACACACACGCACACGCATACCGCAAAGACACACACGCAAAGACACACACACACACAAAGACACACACACACGCACACGCAAAGACACACACGCAAAGACACACACACACACGTAAAGACACACAAACACACGTAAAGACACACACACGCACACACACGCAAAGACACACACACACACACGCAGACACACACACGCACACACACGCAAAGACACACACACACACACGCAAAGACACACGCGCAAAGACACACACACACGTGCGTAAAGACACACACACGCACACACGCAAAGACACACACACACACACGCAAAGACACACACACACACGCAAAGACACACACACACACACGCAAAGACACACACACACACGTAAAGACACAGACACACACACACGCAAAGACCCACACACACACACGTAAAGACACACACACGCAAAAGACACACACACGCACACACCCTTTAAGTCAATCATTTATAGTGTATACATTTTATAAATGTTATTAGTGTATGTGTGTGTGTGTGTGTGTGTGTGTGTGTGAGAGAGTGTCTGTGTGGTGTGTGTGTGTTTGTGTGTCTATGTGGTGTGTGTGTGTGTGTGTGTGTGTGTGTATGTGTGTGTGTTTGTGTGTATGTGTGTGTGTGAGAGTGTCTGTGTGGTGTGTGTGTAATGTGTGTGTGTCTGTCTGTGTGTGTGTCTCTATGTGTGTGTACCTGTTCTAATCTACTTCTCCTTTTTTTTTTATTTAACATGTTTAAAATGTCGAGAAACCACAAGAGAAGAAGAAGAGGCGAGTGTGCGTGTTGCCGCGGTTACCCTGCGGTGTCGCTCCGACACTCCTCTGCGGCTCAGCTCGTCCATCAGCGCCGGCAGGACGCTGCTGCTGTGGCGTTCGTATCGCAGCGCGTAGAGCATCACGAGGCGCACCGCGTCCAGCTCCGACAGGCGCGGGTTCTGAAGCAGCCGCCGCACGCTCTGGAAACAGGAAACAGGAAACAGGAAGTCCTTAGTGGTCCCCTGATACTGTATCTGAAGTCTCTTTTATATAGACCTTAGTGGTCCCCTGATACTGTATCTGAAGTCTCTTTTATATAGACCTTAGTGGTCCCCTAATACTGTATCTGAAGTCTCTTTTATATAGACCTTAGTGGTCCCCTAATACTGTATCTGAAGTCTCTTTTATATAGACCTTAGTGGTCCCCTAACACTGTATCTGAAGTCTCTTTTATATAGACCTTAGTGGTCCCCTAATACTGTATCTGAAGTCTCTTTTATATAGACCTTAGTGGTCCCTAATACTGTATCTGAAGTCTCTTTTATATAGGCCTTAGTGGTCCCCTAATACTGTATCTGAAGTCTCTTTTCTATAGACCTTAGTGGTCCCCTAATACTGTATCTGAAGTCTCTTTTATATAGACCTTAGTGGTCCCCTAATACTGTATCTGAAGTCTCTTTTATATAGACCTTAGTGGTCCCCTAATACTGTATCTGAAGTCTCTTTTATATAGGCCTTAGTGGTCCCCTAATACTGTATCTGAAGTCTCTTTTATATAGGCCTTAGTGGTCCCCTAATACTGTATCTGAAGTCTCTTTTATATAGACCTTAGTGGTCCCCTAATACTGTATCTGAAGTCTCTTTTATATAGGCCTTAGTGGTCCCCTAACACTGTATCTGAAGTCTCTTTTATATAGGCCTTAGTGGTCCCCTAATACTATACCTGAAGTCTCTTTTATATAGACCTTAGTGGTCCCCTAATACTGTATCTGAAGTCTCTTTTATATAGACCTTAGTGGTCCCCTAATACTGTATCTGAAGTCTCTTTTATATAGACCTTAGTGGTCCCCTAATACTGTATCTGAAGTCTCTTTTCTATAGACCTTAGTGGTCCCCTAATACTGTATCTGAAGTCTCTTTTATATAGACCTTAGTGGTCCCCTAATACTGTATCTGAAGTCTCTTTTATATAGGCCTTAGTGGTCCCCTAATACTGTATCTGAAGTCTCTTTTATATAGACCTTAGTGGTCCCCTAATACTGTATCTGAAGTCTCTTTTATATAGACCTTAGTGGTCCCCTAACACTGTATCTGAAGTCTCTTTTATATAGACCTTAGTGGTCCCCTAATACTGTATCTGAAGTCTCTTTTATATAGACCTTAGTGGTCCCCTAATACTGTATCTGAAGTCTCTTTTATATAGACCTTAGTGGTCCCCTAATACTGTATCTGAAGTCTCTTTTATATAGACCTTAGTGGTCCCTAATACTGTATCTGAAGTCTCTTTTATATAGACCTTAGTGGTCCCCTAATACTGTATCTGAAGTCTCTTTTATATAGACCTTAGTGGTCCCCTAATACTGTATCTGAAGTCTCTTTTATATAGACCTTAGTGGTCCCCTAATACTGTATCTGAAGTCTCTTTTATATAGACCTTAGTGGTCCCTAATACTGTATCTGAAGTCTCTTTTATATAGACCTTAGTGGTCCCCTAATACTGTATCTGAAGTCTCTTTATATAGACCTTAGTGGTCCCCTAATACTGTATCTGAAGTCTCTTTTATATAGACCTTAGTGGTCCCCTAATACTGTATCTGAAGTCTCTTTTATATAGACCTTAGTGGTCCCCTAATACTGTATCTGAAGTCTCTTTTATATAGACCTTAGTGGTCCCCTAATACTGTATCTGAAGTCTCTTTTTATATATGGCCCTTAGTGGTCCCCTAATACTTTATCTGAAGTCTCTTTTATATAGGCCTTAGTGGTCCCCTAATACTGTATCTGAAGTCTCTTTTATATAGGCCTTAGTGGTCCCCTAATACTGTATCTGAAGTCTCTTTTATATAGACCTTAGTGGTCCCCTAATACTGTATCTGAAGTCTCTTTTATATAGACCTTAGTGGTCCCCTAATACTGTATCTGAAGTCTCTTTTATATAGACCTTAGTGGACGTTTTACCGGGGCAGGTTACCGGTTACCTGCTGGGCGTTGCCGTGGTTACCTGCTGGGCATTGCCGTGGTCGTTCTGACAGGACAGCTCCTGCTCCACCTCCGAGACCTCCATCAGCTGGCGCTCCGACACCAGCCGGGACAGCTCGCCGACCACCGTCACGTGTTTGGACACGGTGCCAGACATTTTCTTAAACTGGGGGTAGTTATCTACAAAGGCCTGCAGACAGACAGGTTAGAGAGGCAGACAGGTTAGAGAGACAGACAGACAGGTTAGAGAGACAGACAGGTTAGAAAGACAGACAGACCGGTTAGAGAGACAGACAGGTTAGAGAGGCAGACAGACAGGGAGACAGACAGGTTAGAGAGGCAGACAGACAGGGAGAGAGGGAGGAGAGAGAGACAGACAGGGAGACAGACAGGTTAGAGAGGCAGACAGGTTAGAGAGACAGGGAGACAGAGAGAGAGACAGGGAGACAGACAGACAGGTTAGGGAGACAGACAGACAGGTTAGAGAGGCAGACAGGTTAGAGGGCACAGTGAACAGACAGAGTAGACAGGACACAGGTAGAAACAGCAGAGAGACAGACAGAGGAGACAACAAAGTAGAGAAGAAGACAGAAGATAGAGAGGCATAGAGAAAGATAGCAGAGATACAATATTACATATATATATGACATATACAACATGCATGTACATACATGTACATATGTATACATATATATGTATATATATATATGCATATATATATACATATATAAATAAAAAATATATATATATATGTATATATATATATATATTACATATATATATATATATATATATATATATATAAAAAAAATATATATACATATGTATATATATAACATTACAGTATATATATACATAATATAATATATATATATATACACATATATATATATATATACACACATATATATATAATTATGTATATATATATATATATATATATATACACATATATATATATATATATCAATATATATATATATATATAGTATATATATATATATATATATATATATGTATATATATATATATATATATATATATATATATATAATAGAGCTATGTCAGTTATATAGCATGAGACTGGTTGAGAGCTCTTGGCCTGTTCAGCACCATCGCTGTCCATCAGCTGTCGCTGTCCGTGGTGCTGAAACACTGGTACTTGACTGGTAAACTGCTTTCCTTTTTCGTCAATACCAACTTGTCAAATAATTTGTCTTTTCTTAGTGTTTTCTTTCACATAGAGGCTTACTTGGCTCAACAGGTGACACATTATAACATGCATTCATCAGATATTTTACGGTTTTAATTTAAAAATGACTTGGCACTGATTGAGAGCACTTGGCCTGTTCAGCACCATCGCTGTCCAGCAGCTGTTGCTGTCCATGGTGCTGAAACATTGGTACTTGACTGGCAAGGCATAACATGCATTCATCAGATATTTTACCGTTACAATTTTAAAATGACTTGGTAGCAGAGGGCCCCATGATGGAGCTCCGCCCCCTCACTGACCTGAGAGTCTAGCTCCGCCCCCCCATTGTACTGAGAGTCTAGCTCCGCCCCCCCATTGTACTGAGAGTCTAGCTCCGCCCCCCCACTGACCTGAGAGTCTAGCTCCGCCCCCCCACTGTACTGAGGGTCTGACCTTCATGTCGCTGATGGACTCCAGCTTCTGTTGGTCCTTTGGTTTCTTCTTCTGGAAATCTTCCATCAGGTTTTTAATGTTGGTGCCGATTTCCCCGAAGTTCAGGTACAGGTTCTAACACACACACACAGACACACACACACAGACACACAGACACACACACACACACACACACACACACACAGACACACACACACACAGACACACAGACACACACACACACACACACACAGACACACACACACGCACACACACACACACACACACAGAGACACACACACACAGACACACACACAGACACACACACACAGACACACACACACACACACACACACACACACACAGCTTATATTAGTATAATAAAAATTATTGAATGACACAGTGTGTGTGTGTCTGTGTGCATGTGACTCTGTGTGTGTGCATGTGACTCTGTGTGTGTGTGTGTCTGTGTGTGTCTCTCTGTGTGTGTGTGGCAGTGTCTTTGTAGTGTTTGTGTGGTTCAGGGGAAGCTAGGTATGTGCTGCAGGTGTTTTTGTATGTATTTAGTCTGGTGTGGTGTGTGCGCACGTTAGCGTGTAGAACTTCGGCGTTCTCCCGCAGACAGAACCACCTCCTTCAGGTCTCTGCTGATCCCCGGCACCCTGGACAGGTCGATCCGGTTGTTGTTCAGACCCATCAGCTCGTGGACCATCGCCTGGTACGTCCACTACACACACACACACAACACACACACACACACACACACACACACACACACACACACACACACACACACACACACACACACACACACAGACACACAGACACACACACACACAATTTATCTGACTTTAAAGGGATATATCCTTTTAGTTTAACATGAAACAGCTCTGAAATCACCATCACCAAACTCCACCAGACTCCATGTAAATAATCAGGACTTTTAGTGTGTATAGAGCCAGCATATCTCCACCAGACTCCATGTAAATAATCAGGACTTTTAGCGTGTATAGAGCCAGCATATCTCCACCAGACTCCATGTAAATAATCAGGACTTTTAGCGTGTATAGAGCCAGCATATCTCCACCAGACTCCATGTAAATAATCAGGACTTTTAGTGTGTATAGAGCCAGCATATCTCCACATGTAAATGAGTGAATTAAGTTTATTTCAACCAAACCAGAGTGGTGATTGTTGGAACAGTGGAAAGATGAACCAAGACGGTTTTTAATACTTTTATTTAGTTTCTGTCCACTTAGAATGAAGTGTGTTTTACGATGATAAAAGTCCTGATTATTTACATGGAGTCTGGTGGAGATATGCTGGCTCTATACACGCTAAAAGTCCTGATTATTTACATGGAGTCTGGTGGAGATATGCTGGCTCTATACACGCTAAAAGTCCTGATTATTTACATGGAGTCTGGTGGAGTTTGGTGATGGTGATTTCGGGGCTGTTTCATGTTGAACTAAAAGGATCTTCCTCTTTAACTAAAAGGTCTATCTCTGTAGGGATCCATCCCATAATGTTGTCAGACACTTAGAATAATAATCTGAGTCTGTCAGTGTTACCTGGTTGAGCAGTGGCGTGATGGCGTCGTCGCTGCGGTCCAGGATCAGCAGCAGAGGAGGAACCTCCGTCTTCCTGAAGTCAAACAGCTCGTACTCCTTGGTGATGATTTGCTGACGGACAGAGAGACGGACCAATGAGC
>NC_053124.1:36488664-36496164 GCF_010015445.1 Perca fluviatilis
AACAGTACCTAACACTACCTAGCAGTGCCTAGCAGTGCCTAGCAGTACCTAACAGTACCTAGCAGTGCCTAACAGTGCCTAGCAGTGCCTAACAGTAACTAACAGTACCTAGCAGTGCCTAGCAGTGCCTAGCAGTGCCTAACAGTAACTAGCAGTACCTAGCAGTACCTAGCAGTGCCTAACAGTGCCTAGCAGTACCTAGCAGTGCCTAGCAGTGCCTAACAGTACCTAGCAGTGCCTAACAGTACCTAGCAGTGCCTAACAGTGCCTAGCAGTACCTAGCAGTACCTAGCAGTGCCTAACAGTGCCTAACAGTACCTAGCAGTACCTAGCAGTGCCTAACAGTACCTAGCAGTGCCTAGCAGTGCCTAACAGTACCTAGCAGTGCCTAGCAGTACCTAGCAGTGCCTAACAGTACCTAGCAGTGCCTAACAGTGCCTAGCAGTACCTAACAGTGCCTAGCAGTGCCTAACAGTACCTAGCAGTACCTAGCAGTGCCTAACAGTACCTAGCAGTGCCTAACAGTACCTAGCAGTGCCTAGCAGTACCTAACAGTACCTAGTAGTACCTAACAGTGCCTAGCAGTGCCTAACAGTACCTAGTAGTACCTAACAGTACCTAGCAGTGCCTAACAGTACCTAGCAGTGCCTAGCAGTACCTAGCAGTGCCTAACAGTACCTAGCAGTACCTAACAGTACCTAGTAGTACCTAACAGTACCTAGCAGTGCCTAGCAGTACCTAACAGTACCTAGCAGTGCCTAACAGTACCTAGCAGTGCCTAACAGTACCTAGCAGTACCTAGCAGTACCTAGTAGTACCTAACAGTACCTAACAGTACCTAGCAGTACCTAGCAGTGCCTAGCAGTACCTAACAGTACCTAGTAGTACCTAACAGTACCTAGTAGTACCTAACAGTGCCTAGCAGTGGGTCACATGACCTGCCATCAGAGTGATCAGTGATAAAGTGTGTCTCACAGATGAAGTAGACGCTGTATTTGGGTCTCCGCAGCTCCTGGATCAGATGCTGCACATTCTCCTGCAGGACACACACACACACACACACACACACACACACACACACACACACACACACACACACACAGACACACAACAATCAGTTATAGTCATTGTACAGGTTATTATCAGACAGACAGAGAGAGAGAGAGAGAGAGACAGACAGTCAGACAGACAGACAGAGAGGTAAAGAGACAGACAGACAGACAGAGAGGTAGAGAGACAGGCAGAGAGACAGACAGACAGACAGGTGTAGTACCTTGGTGGGCCTCAGGAAGCAGATGGCCTTCAGGTGCTTCATGTTGTCTCGGCTCTGGGAGTCGATCCGCTCAAACAGGTAGACCTCCTTCTGGAGGATCTCAGACTGGGTGTAGACCACGCTCACTATACTGGTCTACACAGGGACAGAGAGAGACCACGTTCACTATACTGGTCTACACAGGGACAGAGAGAGACCACGTTCACTATACTGGTCTACACAGGGACAGAGAGAGACCACGCTCACTATACTGGTCTACACAGGGACAGAGAGAGACCACGTTCACTATACTGGTCTACACAGGGACAGAGAGAGACCACGTTCACTATACTGGTCTACACAGGGACAGAGAGAGACCACGTTCACTATACTGGTCTACACAGGGACGGACACACAAACACAGGGACACACACACACACTGCATGTACTGCAATGTATAAATGTTGTGTATCCACCCATTTGTTGTGAAGCACTTTGTGATTTTTATCTGTGAAATGTGCTATACAAATACATTTTACTTACTTACTTACTTACTTACAGGGACACACACACACACGGACACACACACAGGGACACACACACACACAGGGACACACACACAGGGACACACACACACACACACGCACACAAACACAGAGAGACACAGACACAGAGACACACACACACACACAAAAACAGAGACACACACGCACAGACACACACAGACAGATACACACACACAAACACACAGATACACACACATACACACAGATAGAGACAGACAGACACACACACAGTCTCACACAGTCTCTCTCTCTATCTCACTCACACACACACACACACACACACACACACAGTCCCTCACACACACACAACACACACACACACACACACACACACATTGTACTTCAGTGAGGTATACAGTAGTCTATTAGAATGAGCCAGTGTGTCTCACCGTGTCGATATATTGTGCAGCCCTACTGACTAGACATGCGCAGTACATAACAGTGTTATTACACATATATAACAGTGTTATTACACATATATAACAGTGTTATTACACATATATAACAGTGTTATTACATATATATATTCCAGAGTGTGTGCCCTACCGTCTCCTTGTCCATGAGCAGCACCTTCATGCCGGGCCCGCTGCTCTCAATCATCTTGGAGATGTACTGCTTCACCGCGAGCGTCACGTTCATGATGAAACCACGACAATACAACAACCACGGTAACGGTTATGGACCCTAACGTAGCCCGTACGTAACCCTAACGCAGCCCGTACGTAACCCTAGTCTGTTTTCAGTCTGCTCTCGGGAGCTTTGCTCTGAAATATAACCGCTGCTGCTTCTGCTGATGAATGCGACGACGACAACAACAACACCGCTGCGTAGGAGAGCTTCCGTCCTTCCGGGTCCGTGCGTCGTTACGTCACACGCACAGCGCCTGCGTGACAACCATACCATAGTCTGTAAATATTAACGCATTTGTGGAGGTGGTAAACTGGTATTATTTAAGTTTATTTGTCCGCATTTTATATATGAGTTTATACTGCTCTCACACACACTCACACACACACACACACATACTCACAGACACACACAGAGACACACACACAATTACACACACACATACACACAATTTATCTGACTTTAAAGGGATACATCATTTTAGTTTAACATGAAACAGCTCCAAAATCACCATCACCAAACTCCACCAGACTCCATGTAAATAATCAGGACTTTTAGCGTGTATAGAGCCAGCATATCTCCACCAGACTCCATGTAAATAATCAGGACTTTTAGCGTGTATAGAGCCAGCATATCTCCACCAGACTCCATGTAAATAATCAGGACTTTTAGCGTGTATAGAGCCAGCATATCTCCACCAGACTCCATGTAAATAATCAGGACTTTTAGCGTGTATAGAGCCAGCATATCTCCACCAGACTCCATGTAAATAATCATGACTTTCAGCGTGTATAGAGCCAGCATATCTCCACCAGACTCCATGTAAATAATCAGGACTTTCAGCGTGTATAGAGCCAGCATATCTCCACCAGACTCCATGTAAATAATCAGGACTTTTAGCGTGTATAGAGCCAGCATATCTCCACCAGACTCCACGGACACACATACACTCTGTGTGTGTGTGTGTGTGTGTGTGTGTGTGTGTGTGTGTGTGTGTGTGTGTGTGTGTGTGTGTGTGTGTCTGTGTGTGTGTGTGACCATTAAACACAAAACTGGTTAATACTTATATATATATATATAATAACTACATGTTCTTGATGATACTTACAGACTTTTACTGCAGTAACATTTTCACTGCAGGACTTTAACTCGTAGCAGAGTATTTTTTACAGTGTGGTAAAAAATTAAAATTAGTACTTTTACTGCAGTAAAGGACCTGAATGTCCCTTCATATGTTAAAAAGCCTCTTGGATCGGCTAGAAAATGTCCCAAAGCTGTTCTCTGACACCGTGAAACGTTTTAAAAAAGGTTTTAATTTAGAGAAACACAGTTCTCACAGGTATGCTATTGTATTTCCATGTTCTGCTACAGTATACTTCTACTGCACTTCATCTCGGAGCGAAATACCTAAAAATCATAATCAGAAAAGGCTTTATTGCTGCAATAACTTACACTTGACATGGAGACTTTTTTGCCTTGGTGAATGGGCATACATAAACAAACATTAATACGAAATAAAAATTAAATACATAAACACATATATACATACAATATTGTACATTTTCAGGGCTTTATAACGCACTAACTATATTTGTTTCATGTACAAGTTTGAGTCCCATATCGTGAATATCAGTCGAGTGCTTTCTTCCAACAGTTTATCGGAGTGCAACGTTAGCATGCTATTCACCGTTAGCATGCTAATCTGTTAGCACGCAGAGGTCCGTTTTTAGATTCGCCGTCAACGTTACGCTGCGCATTGTTGACGGCGTTTTCTACGAAGACGAAGTCTCATTGGACGTTTGTCTTCACGTAACCGATGAAACACGAACGGGTGAATTTAGTTTAAAGTGTTTTTTTTTTAATTTTAAAAACGATATTAATGTTTTACTGCTGTGTAGATATCACTCCGCCGCCACCGCTCACTCACATTCATAGCAGGGGAGGGGAGGAAGTGGCGGAGGGATACAACAGCGCAAATAGACCCAAACAGCGTGCTCGGTGCCAACTTACAGCTAACAGCACCCAGCACATTGAACATCACTGATTCACTGAGTATTTTTTGGGGGAAAATACGCAATTTAAAGTGCAATTTTTCCGGAATAAGTATTTTTTTGACACGTAAAAAGTCCGGATAAGGTAAGCAGACGCTTGCTTCGCTGTATGACGCGGATATCAGAGTTAATGAAGTCACTTGGTAGCTGCTAGGCTAGCTGTTAGCTTGTTAGCAGTGGTAGCTAAATGTAAAGGGAGAGAGAGAGAGATAAGGGGGTAACGGGGGCTAGCTGGTGTGTGTGCACCAGGAACATTACTGCAGTAAAATATCACACTCACAGTTTGTTTTTAAAGCATCTCAAGTGTAGATAAGTAGACACAAAGTAGGTGTAAAGTCAGCAGTCTTCTGCAGTTCGCATGCTCTGAAGCTGTATGTGTTTAAATTAGCTTTTAGCTTGTTAGCTTAGCTTGCTAACTGACTGAGCTAGCTAGCTAGCTAACCCTTTCACAGCAAAGTGTAGCTTCTTGTTGCGTTCTTGGTCACTTAACACGTTATTAAGCTCGCGAGAACGACTTTAAACAACATAACTTATTACATAATGTGCTGTTTGATTCTTATTTATGCAAAAGTGAAAGTGAAAAGTTAGCTGAATGCCCCCCATCATATTGTAAATAACAGAGCTAGCTTTGAGAGCTAACAGGCATCAGGATGACTCATGTATGTGTTTATATAATATTATGACATAAAATACAACAAATTGCTTTAACTGGAGACGCATTAAACATGTTTTTATGGTTTTATTTATGAATATAGAAGACAAAAAACGTGAAAAGGTGGAAAATACTTATTTATTTACAACACGGTCCTTTGATTCATAGAAAAAATGTCAAAACAAACATATAAAATACACATATATATATTATATATATTATAAATAAATAATTACATTTCAATGAAAAAAATGTCACAGTTTTAGACCAATTTAATTTTTTTTTTACAGATTGTACAAACTACAAGTACTTGAACTAGACACACACAAACAGACACACACATATACAGACACACCCACGCACAGAGACACACAGACACACACACACACACACATATACAGACACAGATACAAACACACACACACACACACACACACACACACACACACACACACACACATATACAGACACACCCACGCACAGAGACACACACACATATATACAGACACACCCACGCACAGAGACACACACAGACACACACACACATATATACAGACACACCCACGCACAGAGACACACACAGACACACACATATATATATATATACAGACACACCCACGTACAGAGACACACACAGACACACACACACATATAGACACACACACACACATACAGACACAGAGACACACACACACGTATATACAGACACCCCACGCACAGAGACACACACATACAGACACGCACACACACACAGATATACACACAGACACACACACACATATACAGACACACCCACGCACAGAGACACACACATACAGACACAGATACAAACACACACACACGCGCACACACAGACACACCCACGCACAGACACACACACACATATACAGACACACCCACGCACAGAGACACACACAGACACACAGACACACACACATATATACAGACACACCCACGCACAGAGACACACACATATACAGACACACCCACGCACAGAGACACACACACATACAGACACACACAGATACAGACACACACAGATACAGACACACACACACACCCACGCACAGACACACACACACATATACAGACACACACACACACACACACATAGATATACACACAGACACACACACACACATACAGACACACACACACACACATTTTTTTTGTCGCCTTATTCTGAAATTTGATGTTGTGTGTGACTCTTTCCATCGTTTTTGTGAGTTTTTTTCTACTTCTGAAGGTGTTTTTGGGACTTTGTTTTCCGACGTTTCATCGCCTTTTCGAGTTATTTTTTTTTTTTGGATGGATTTTTTTGTCTCCTTTTTCCGAAATTTGTTTTTTTCGTCTTTTTTGGCAATTTTTTCAGAGTTTTTGTCGGCTTTTTAAAGTTTTTTGTTAGTATTTATAAATTATAAATTTAATAAATTATATAATTATTTGTTGTTTTTGTCGCCTTTTTTGGCATTTTTTTCAGAGTTTTTGTCGGCTTTTTAAAGTTTTTTGTTGTTATTTATAAATTTAATAAATTATATAATTATTTGTTGTTTTTGTCGCCTTTTTGAGGCAATGTTTTCGTTGCTTTTTTCAGATTTCTTTCTACTTCTGAAGGTGTTTTTGGGGACTTTGTTTTCGGCTGTTTTGGTCGCCTTTCCGAGTAATTTTTTGGCAAATTTTTCTTTCAATCAACGTTTTTGTTGCCCCTTTTTGGCAATTTTTTCAGAGTTTGTCGGCTTTTTCATGTTTTTTTATTTATTTATTTATTTTGTGTGAACTTTTTGTTGCCTTTTTCCGAAATTTGATGTGTGTGTGACTCTTTCCATCGTTTTTGTGAGTTTTTTTCTACTTCTGAAGGTGTTTTTGGGACTTTGTTTTCCGACGTTTCATCGCCTTTTCAAGTTAATTTTATTTTGGGGTGGAAATCAACGTTTCTGTCGCCTTTTTTTCATTTTTTTTGGGGTGGATTTTTTTGTCTCCTTTTTCTGAAATCATTTGTTTTTTTTCCGCCTTTTTTGGCAATTTTTTCAGAGTTTTTGTCGGCTTTTTAAAGTTTTTTGTTATTATTATTTATAAATTTAATAAATTATATAATTTTTTGTTTTTGTGGCATTTTTTGCCAATGTTTTCGTTGCTTTTTTCAGATTTATTTTTATATTTTATATATTATATATTTTTTGGGGGGGTGGGGGGGGAGAATCAACGTTTTTGTTGCCCCTTTTTGGCATTTTTTTCAGAGTTTCTGTCGGATTTTCATGTTTTTATTTTTTTTGTTTGTATTTTTTGTGTGTTGTTGTTTTTGACATTTTTTTTTCCAACATTTTTGTCGCTTGTTTTGGCAATTTTTTTCAG
>NC_053124.1:36498664-36511164 GCF_010015445.1 Perca fluviatilis
AAGACATGTTTTCAGTTATTTCACACTTTTTTGTTAAGTACATAATTCCATATGTGTTCATTCATAGTTTTGATGCCTTCAGTGAGAATCTACAATGTAAATAGTCATGAAAATAAAAAGGAAACGCATTGAATGAGAAGGTGTGTCCAAACTTTTGGCCCGTACTGTACATAACTATATTATTATAGTATATAATAATTATCATTATTATTATAACTATGTTTTCTGGCGCATACGAGAAGTTCCTCTACTCAAAACACCGAGACTCCTTGCGAATAGAACATGCGCAGAAAACAAATCAATGTTCCTTGTGATGGGGATATGCCGATTTTACGCGTTTACATGACCAAATTTTTGCCGGTGTTTACATGGCCGTGCGCGACCGGCTAATATTCCGGTTTTGAACGGCTTATTGGCTGCATGTAAACGTAGTCAGTGTCTCAAACTTTGGGAAAAGCTAGAGCAGATAATTAAATACATAGCACTCAGAAAGGTTAAAGAAGTCCAATAACCATAACCATTGGATCTGAGAAAAGTCTTTAGTTTGATGCTTTTTTAACGATTTTGGTGCTTTTTGGTTTGTGTGTGTGTGTGTGTGTTTGTCCCTATTTTGTGTGTGTCTGTGTGTGTGTGTCTCTGTGTGTGTGTGTGTGTGTGTGTGTGTGTGTGTGTGTGTGTTTGTCCCTATTTTGTGTGTGTCTGTGTGTGTGTGTCTCTGTGTGTGTGTGTGTGTGTGTGTGTGTGTGTGTGTGTGTGTGTGTGTGTGTGTGTTTGTCTCTCTGTGTGTGTGTGTGTGTCTGTGTTGTGTGTGTGTGTGTGTGTGTGTGTGTTTGTCCCTGTGTTGTGTGTGTGTGTGTGTGTGTGTGTCCAGTCTCCAGGTGTTCCTCTGGGCTTCAAAGTGAACGGTCGGCTGGTCTGTCTGCTGCCTGGAGGTGAGTACAGCTCCTTCTAACGTTTCTAAATGTTTTCACAGAAAGAGTTCTGAAGAAGAGACTGTATGTTTGTCGTTATGTGGTATGTATCGGGTTGGGGATGGATGTGATCGGGTTCGTTGGGTATCATATGTGTTCACCGTTTTATTTGTATCGTACCGTCTATGGTTATATGGTTTGTATGTATGTTACATGTTTATAGTTATGGCGTGTTTTTATTGTTGTATCTGTGTATTTTTATTTGTTTTATTTTGTTCTTTTTATGTTTTTTTTGTTTTTATTTTCATCTTACTCTCGCGTCGTATCATATGCGGTCGCATTGTATATATGCAATCGCATCGTATCGCATCGTATCGTCGTACGTCATCGCGGTAATTCGCATGCGGTATCGTACGGTGGTATCGCATCTGGGTAATTGCTATCGCATCGTATCATATTGTGGCATCGTGTATTGCGTATCGTATCGTGTTCGTCGTCATCGATCGTGGGTACAAAATATCGCATCATATTGTGTCGTATCGATTGTTGGTATCGTATCGTGTGGTATCGTATCGCGTGGTATCGTACCGTGTCATACACGTATCGCATCGCATTAAAGGTGCATCGCATGATGATCGTGGTATGCATCGTTGTATGTATATCATATCGGTCGATCACATCGATTGTTATTCGGTCGTATCATATCGTATCATATTGTGTCGTATCGTACCGTGGTATCGCACTCCGTCGTATCGGTGATCATATATCATATTGTATCGCGTCAATCGGTGTATCATATTGCACGATGCACCGTCGGTATCGCATGGTCGCATCGCTCGCATCATATCGTATCATATTGCATCGTATCGTATCGCACCGTGGTATCATATCGTCGCTACGTCGTATCATATTGTATCGATTGCATCGCATCGCTGGTATCGTACCGCATCGCATCGGTCGCATTGTATCCTATCGTATCGCATTGCATACATATCGCATCGCATTGATCACATCGTCATATCGTATCGCATTGCATCGCGGTCGTATCGCATTGCATCGCATCGTATCGTATCATAACGCATTGATATATCGTATATCATATCGTGTCGTATTGTATCATATCGTGTCGTATCATATCGTGTCGTATTGTATCATATCGTGTCGTATCATATCGTGTCAATGTAATTAAGGTTGTATGGCTCACCGTGCTCCGACGAGGATATTACTACCGATAAAGTTGGCGGACAAGACTGACGCCCATATACAAATGAAGGAAGACGAAAATAGCCGGTGGGTCTAAAAGGAGAGACGGAGAGAAAACGACAGAAAGTTTGGGATCAGTTTAAGCTGCAAACATGCTGCTACATCACCTCTGTAACAAACCTCCAGTGTACTCATCCATTCCACAGAGCCAACCCGGCACAAGGTAGCTAACGCCTGCTGCTCTCGGCCCACCGCTATGTTTTACACAACTAGCCTGCAGCATGCCATTTTGCTAATAGCGGATGTTTTACACAACTAGCCTACAACATGCTACTCTGCTAATAGCGATGTTTTACCAAGCTACAACGAAAAGCTGTCGGTTTGTAGTGTAACTTTATTAGTTTGCTTCTAATCTTTGGAAATGTAGCTGCTGCCGAGAACAAACCGGTTCCTCCCCCCCAGCATGGCTACTTAATATGCACGGAATGATGCCATCATGCATCTCTTTATTCTTTCCCCTCACCATAGATATAGCTATGCCCTCAACCGTGATTAGGGCTTCTGAAAATCGTGTCCCCCAGAACAGTGTAGTTGAGTAGCCCTGCTGTAAACCCTCTGGTCAGTGAACAGCTCTTTGCATATCCAGTGCAAAGAGCCAGAGGCAAGAAGGGGAATTCAGGTGAAAAATATTAACATTTGGGCAACCAAAAATGTACCATTGTAATGTATTTCTTTAAGGGTCTTGGAATTTGGCAATAAAATTTTTTGCTTTTTCTAAAAAGGAAACCAGTCTTTGTATATACGTTTACAGGTTTCTTTTTAGTAAACAGCAATAATAATATTTACCATTGCTGTTTACTGAGCATACTTTACTAAGCATTTCTTATCCGACAATTACATTCATGGGAATAATCGGTAGAATATTCGACATAAAAATAATGATAGCTGAGCCCTAATCATTCATCACATCTTGTCGTATTCATTTCGTGTTGTATCAATCGTATCGGTGGTTCTCTTCCTCTTTTTCGCCATACCGTTTTTTTATTTGTTTATCATCTCACTTATTATATGTATATTGTCAACATTGCTATGTTCATATGTATTATATATAATTTTCGTTTATTGTTTATTCTTTCTATCGTTTTGTTATCTTATTGCTTGTAATACATCCAACTGTTCTTATTTTGCATTGTGTGATCACGGTATGTACCTCTCATATGCATACATTTAATATGCATGTCCACGTAATCGTGGCATCGTGGTGCTACCGTGTCGTATCGCTATCATATGTATCATATTGTATGTGTATCGCACGTGGTATCATATCCGTCGTATACTACATATTGTATGCATTGATGTCGGTATGCACCGTCGTATGTACACATATCTATATCACATCCGTGCATGTATCATATTCATGTAGCTCGTCGCATGTATCGCATCTCGTATCATATCGTATTGTATCATATCGTGTCATATCATATCGTGTCGTATTGTATCATATCGTGTCGTATCATATCGTATTGTATCATATCGTGTCATATCGTATTGTGTCGTATCATATCGTATTGCATATATCTGTATATCGTCGTTGTAATCATATTATCGCATCATATCTTATCGTATTGTACGTATCGTATCGTTCGGTTGTATCATATGCGTCGCGTCGCATTGTAACCGTCGTATCATACGTCGCATTGTCCATCGCGTCGCATCATATCTTGTCGTATTGTATCGTATCGTGTCGATCATATCGTGTCGTATTGTATCGGGTATTGTATTGTATCGTGTCGTATCATATCGTGTCGTATTGTATCATATCTTGTATCATATCCTCGTTGTATCATATCGTCATGATCACATGTATCATATCACGGTTGTACACATCGTATGTAACATTTGCGTATTGTATCGCATAGCTGCAACGACTCTTCAATAACTCAATAATTGACATAAATCCTCGCAAAAATTTTGCCCTCAAGCTTCGCTAAATCAATGTAATTAAGGTTGTACGGCTCACTGTGTTCAACGGAGGATTATTACTAGCTATCAAGAGGTTTATGCCTCCTGACACAAGACTGACGCCCATATTACAAATGAAGGAAGACAAAATAGCGAGGGTCTAAAAGGGAGAGAAGGAGAGAAAACGACAGAAAGTTTGGGATCAGTTTAAGCTGCAAACATGCTGCTACATCACCTCTGTAACAAACCTCCAGTGTACTCATCCATTCCACAGAGCCAACCCAATACAAGGTAGCTAACGCCTGCTGCTCCTTCACCCACTGTTTACAATAACTGTAGCCCCAGCATGCTATTTTGCTAATAGCCATGTTTTACACAACTAGCCTACAACATGCCACTCTGCTAATAGCGATGTTTTACCAAGCTACAACAAAGCCGTCGGTTTGTAGTGTAACTTTTATTAGTTTGCTTCTAATCTTTGGAAATGTAGCTGCTGCCGAGACAAACCGCTCCTCCCCCAGCATGGCTACTTAATATCACACGGAATGATGCCATCATGCATCCTTTATTCTTCTCCTCACCATAGATATAGCTATGCCCTCACGCGTATTAGGCTCTCTGAAAATGTCCCCCCCAGAACAGTGTAGTTGAGTAGCCCTGCTGTAAACCCTCTGGTCAGTGAACAGCTCTTTGCATATCCAGTGCAAAGAGCCAGAGGCAAGAAGGGGAATTGGTGAAAAAATATTAACATTTGGGCAAACCAAAAATGTACCATTGTAATGCATTTCTTTAAGGGTCTTGGAATTTGGCAATAAAATTTTTGCTTTTCTAAAAAGGAAACCAGTCTTTGCATATATACGTTTACAGGTTTCTTAGTAAACGCAATAATAAACATTTACCATTGCTGTTTACTAAGTATTTCTTTAGTATTTTATCACAATTATCCATGGATGGAAATCGGTAGAATATTCGATACTAAAATAATCGATAGCCGCAGCCCTAATCGTGTGCATCATATCTTGTCGTATGTAATCGTATCGCGGTCTATGCACGTTGAATCATATTATCGTGCGTTGTATCATATCTTGCATCATATCTTATCGCATGGTCATCATATTTGTGAGTGTTATATCGGTCGCGGTTGTATATACCGGTCATATCATACCGTGTCGTATTTATACATCGTCGGTTGTATCATACCGGTCATATCATATCGTATCGTATTGCATATTATTGATCGATATATCGTCGGTTGTTCACATCTTGTCGCATTGGTCGGTCGTATCATATTGTTCGGTGTAATATATCTATATCATTTTTATTGTGTATGTATATGATTGTATCATATGATCGCATTGATCATATCGCGATATATCATATTTTATATGCATTGTTGATATCTTGCATTGCATTATCGCATTGTATCATATATGTCATTATGTACATATCGTAGTCTTCATTTACATTGATTGATATTATATATTATTGAATTAATATGTCGCATCATATGTGATCGTCGTATCATATTGTGTCCATTGTTCATATATCATATGAATGTGGTTATTGCATCATATCGCGTATTGTATATCATGCCATCATATCGTGTCGTATTGTATCATATCGTGTCGTATCATCATATGTACCATCATACGGTCGCATTGTATCTATCGTGAATATTATCATCGCATCGTTCTCGTATCATATTGTGTCGTATTGTATTGTATCATATCGTATCATATTGTATCATATCTTATCATATGTCGATGTCGTATCTATCGTCGTATTGTATATATGGTCGTATCATATCTGTCGCATGTAATATATGTATTGTATATATTGTAACTTGTATCGTCGTATGTACATATGTCGATTGTTGTATGATTGGTCGTGTCGTATCGTCTATCATATCGTCGTATTGATAGTATCTGGTCGTATCGCGTCGTAGTACTGTATCGTATCGTATTGTGTATTGTATGGTTTGATCGCGTCTATCGCTCGTAGTACTGATCGTCGTATTGTAGTATTGTGTCATTGTGTCGACGTCGCGGTCGTAACGTGGTCGTATTGTAGTATTGGTCTATCGTGTCTTGGTCGTGAATGTATCGTGTCGTATTGTAGTATTGTATTTATCGTGTCTATGTCTCGGTCGTAGTACTGTATCGTGTCGTATCGTGTCGTATCGTATCGTAGTACTGTATCGGTCGTATTGTAGTATTGTGTCGTATCGTCGTAGTACTTGTCGGGTCGTATGTAGTTTGTAGCGGTCGTGTAGTATGTTCGTGGTCGATTGTAGTATGTGTCGTATCGTGGTCGTATGTGTATGTCTATGTCGCGTAGTACTGTATTGTTGCTTGTGCGTAGTACTGTAGTTATTCATTGCTGTAGTACTTCGTATCGTGGTCGTATTGTAGTATTGTGTCATACAGTCGTATCGTGGTCGTGGTGTATCGTCGTATGCACCCTGCCTGCTGTTGAAGCCCTCTAGTCGTCCTGTAAACAGTTTCCGTGTCCGTCCTGCAGGCGGCGCTGCAGAGCTGAAGCTGTGCTCTCATCCCGGAGGCTCAGCCAGCGGTTTCACTACGGTCCAGATCCACAGTCCTGCAGCGCCTCAACACATCCACGCCACGGGCGCTCTGACCGCTGCCGAGGCCGACCCCACCCCCATCATCACAGGTAAACACACCAACCAACACCACTAAGGCCTAGATAAAAGAGACTCCAGATACAGTAGGGGACCACTAAGGTCTATATAAAAGAGACTTCAGATACAGTATTAGGGGACCACTAAGGCCTAGATAAAAGAGACTCCAGATACAGTATTAGGGGACCACTAAGGTCTATATAAAAGAGACTTCAGATACAGTATTAGGGGACCACTTCGGGTCTATATAAAACAGACTCTCTTCTCTCTCTCTCCCCCCCTCTTTCTCTCTCTCTCTGTCTCTCTCTCTCTTCTCTCTCTCCCGCTCTCTCTCTCTCTCTCTCTCTCTCTCTCTCTCTCTGTCTCTGTCTCTGTTTGTTATCCAGGTGTGGTGTCCGGTGAAGCAGCTCAGAAGGTTTTGAGTGTCCACAGTGTGACCAGCGAGTCCATCTCCCCCCCCAGAGCCCCCCTGGTCCCGGTCCCGTCACCGTGGACTCTCGTCTCGCCGCAGACTACCCCCCCTCCCAAACCCAAACCCAAACCCACGGCTCCACACAAACTGCTGCACAAAGGTCTGTCACGTGTTGCTTCTCAACATCTTAACCCATTGAGGCCCAAATATTGCATATTGAAATATTACACTGTTGGTTGGCAAAAAATGCATCAGATTGATGCTTTAAAATATGGAATATTTAAAATGTACCCCCTAGAGGGGTAATATCGTTCTCACCCTTTTCACCCCTGACCTGTTTTCATGCCATATATATATATATATATATATATATATATATATATATATATATATATATATATATATATATATATATATATATATAAAGTTCTGTGAGTTTGCACATAGGAACTGGAGTTAATCGGCCATGTGTGTGTTACGTGTGTGTAACGTGTCTGTCTATCTGCTGTCTAAACGTGTCTGTCTCTCTGCTGTCTGTAACGTGTCTGTCTCTCTGCTGTCTAAACGTGTCTGTCTCTCTGCTGTCTGTAACGTGTCTGTCTCTCTGCAGGTCAGCTGGGTCCTGTCTCTCTGCTGTCTGTAACGTGTCTGTCTCTCTGCTGTCTGTAACGTGTCTGTCTCTCTGCAGGTCAGCTGGGTCCTGTCTCTCTGCTGTCTAAACGTGTCTGTCTCTCTGCTGTTTGTAACGTGTCTGTCTCTCTGCAGATCAGCTGGGTCCTGTCTCTCTGCTGTCTGTAACGTGTCTGTCTCTCTTCTGTCTGTAACGTGTCTGTCTCTCTTCTGTCTGTAACGTGTCTGTCTCTCTGCTGTCTGTAACATGTCTGTCTCTCTGCTGTCTAAACGTGTCTGTCTCTCTGCTGTCTGTAACGTGTCTGTCTCTCTGCAGGTCAGCTGGGTCCTGTCTCTCTGCTGTCTGTAACGTGTCTGTCTCTCTGCAGGTCAGCTGGGTCCTGTCTCTCTGCTGTCTGTAACATGTCTGTCTCTCTCCTGTCTGTAACGTGTGTCTCTCTGCTGTCTAAACGTGTCTGTCTCTCTGCAGGTCAGCTGGGTCGTGTCTCTCTGCTGTCTGTAACGTGTCTGTCTCTCTGCAGGTCAGCTGGGTCCTGTCTCTCTAATGTCTGTAACATGTCTGTCTCTGCTGTCTGTAACGTGTCTGTCTCTCTGCTGTCTAAACGTGTCTGTCTCTCTGCTGTCTAAACGTGTCTGTCTCTTTGCAGGTCAGCTGGGTCCTGTCTCTCTGCTGTCTGTAACGTGTCTGTCTCTCTGCTGTCTAAACGTGTCTGTCTCTCTGCAGGTCAGCTGGGTCCTGTCTCTCTGCTGTCTGTAACGTGTCTGTCTCTCTGCAAGTCAGCTGGGTCCTGTCTCTCTGCTGTCTGTAACCTGTCTGTCTCTCTGCTGTCTATAACGTGTCTGTCTCTCTGCAGGTCAGCTGGGTCCTGTCTCTCTGCTGCCTGTAACGTGTCTGTCTCTCTGCTGTCTGTAACGTGTCTGTCTCTCTGCAGGTCAGCTGGGTCCTCTCTCTCTGCTGTCTGTAACGTGTCTGTCTCTCTGCAGGTCAGCTGGGTCCTGTCTCTCTGCTGTCTATAACGTGTCTGTCTCTCTGCAGGTCAGCTGGGTCCTGTCTCTCTGCTGTCTGTAACCTGTCTGTCTCTCTGCTGTCTGTAACGTGTCTGTCTCTCTGCAGGTCAGCTGGGTCCTGTCTCTCTGCTGTCTGTAAGCGGTTCGTCTCTCTGCAGGTCAGCGGGTCCTGTCTTCTGTCTGTAACGTGTCTGTCTCTCTGCAGGTCAGCTGGGTCCTGTCTCTCTGCTGTCTGTAACCTGTCTGTCTCTCTGCTGTCTGTAATCGTGTTCGTCTCTCTGCAGGTCAGCGGTCCCTGGCTCTCTGCTGCCTGTAACGCGGTCTTCGTCTCTCTGCTGTCTGTAACGTGGGTTCGTCTCTCTGCAGGTCGCTGGGTCCTGTCTCTTTGCTGTCTGTAACGCGGTCTGTCTCTCTGCTGTCTGTAACGTGTCTGTCTCTCTGCAGGTCAGCTGGGTCCTGTCTCTCTGCTGTCTGTAACATGTCTGTCTCTCTCCTGTCTGTAAGCGTGTCCGTCTCTCTGCTGCTCAAAGCGGTTCGTATCTCTGCTGTCTAAAGCTGTCTGTCTCTCTGCAGGTCGCGGTCCCGTCTCTCTGCTGTCTGTAACGGGTCTGTCTCTCTGCAGGTCAGCTGGGTCCTGTCTCTCTGCTGTCTGTAACGTGTCTGTCTCTCTGCTGTCTGTAACGTGTCTGTCTCTCTGCTGTCTAAACGTGTCTGTCTCTTTGCAGGTCAGCTGGGTCCTGTCTCTCTGCTGTCTGTAACGTGTCTGTCTCTCTGCTGTCTAAACGTGTCTGTCTCTCTGCAGGTCAGCTGGGTCCTGTCTCTCTGCTGTCTGTAACGTGTCTGTCTCTCTGCAGGTCAGCTGGGTCCTGTCTCTCTGCTGTCTGTAACATGTCTGTCTCTGCTGTCTGTAACGTGTCTGTCTCTCTGCTGTCTAAACGTGTCTGTCTCTCTGAGGTCGCTGGGTCCTGTCTCTCTTGTCTGTAATTGCTCTCTCGGACGTTCTCCCTCTTGTCTTTACAACTCATCACGGCTGGATTCATTGTTTAAAAGGTACACTAATTCACACACACACACACACACACACACACACACAGACACACACACACACACACACACAGATACGCACACACACACAGATACGCACACACAGATACGCACACACACACAGATACGCACACAGATACGCATACCACAGATAATACAACAACACACAGATACGCACACAGATACACACACACACACAGATAACACACACACACACAGATACGCACACACACACACACATACACACAGATATGGACTTCACATATGCACACAGATACGCACACACACATACACACAGATACGCACACACACATACACACCGATACGCACACACACACACACAGATACGCACACACACATACACACAGATACGCACACACATACACAGATACGCACACACATACACACAGATACACACACGCACACACACACGCACACATACACATATACACAGATACGCTCACACACACACAGATACGCACACACAGATACTCACGCTCACACACACACAGATACGCACACACAGATACCACACACACACACACACACAGATACGCACACATACACACAGATACGACACACACACACACACACATACACACACACACATACACACAGATACGCACACACAGATACCAGCACACACACACACACACATATACACACAGATATGCACACACATACACACACACACACACATACACACAGATACGGACTCACACACAGATACGCACACACACACACACATACACACAGATACGGACTCACATATGCACAGATACGCACACACACATACAGATAACACACATACACACCATACACATTACACACACACACACAGATACGCATAAACATAATACACACAGCACACACATACACAGATACGCATACATACATACACACAGATACACACACACACACACACGCACATACACACATATACACACATATTCACACACACACAGATACACACACACAGATACTACACCACACACACAGATACATCACACACAGATACTCACACACACACACACACAGATACATACCACAGATACTTCACACACACACACACACAGATACACCACACATACACACAGATACGCACACACACACACATACACACACACACATACACAGATACACATTACAGATATTACACATACACAACACACACACATATACACACAGATATGCACACACACACACACACACACACACATACACACAGATACGGACTCACATATGCACAGATACGCACACACACATACACACAGATACGCACACACATACACACCGATACGCACACACACACACACAGATACGCACACACACACACACAGATACGCACACACACACACACAGATAAACACACACATACACACCGACGCACACACACACACAGATACGCATACACGATACACACAGATAGCATCACACATACATACACACACACACACATACACACAGATAAATACCACAGATACATACACACACATATACACACAGATATGCACACACATACACACACACACACACACACACACACAACACACAGATATGGACTACATATGCAATACGCACAATAATACACACATACACACAAAAATAACACACACACAGATACGCACACACACATACACACCGATACGCAAAAAATAAACACACACACAGATACGCACACACACATACACAAACACACAGATAATGCACACAGATACACACACACATAACACACAAACAGATACAAACACACACACAAAACAGATACACAACACATAAATACACACCGACACACACAAAACAATAACAAAACACACATACGCACACACACACAGATACGCACACACAGATACACACACACACACACACACACAAAACTTTTTAAAACTTTTTCTGTGACGTTTTAGATGTTGTGATTTTTATTTCGCGATTCTTTTGGAGCTTTTTTTCTGATTCATGTGTAAGTCCTGTAGCCACGCCTCCTTTAGCTGTCATCACACATCCTGACCCCTCCCCCCCTCCTCCTCCTCCTTCTCCTTCTCCTCCTCCTTCTCCTTCTCCTCCTCCTCCTCCTCCTCCTCCTCCAGCTGTGCAGCCCTACGATCGCTCTGAGTCTGAAGAACCTGAAGAAGAAGAATAAGAAGAAAAAGAAGAAGAAGAAGAAACACTCGAGGAGGAGCGGAGACAAACACAAGAAGTCCAAATCCCCCAGAGACCCCGAGACCTCCAGGAGCGGGTCCAGACCGGGACCAGGACCGGGACCGCCTGCCGTGAGTTTAATCTGCTGACATGTTCCCCTAAAGCACTGGTTCCCAACCTCTTTTCCTAGCAGCTAGCAGCTAACAGCTAGCAGCTGAGAGCTGACAGCTAGCAGCTAACAGTTAGCAGCTAACAGCTAGCAGCTGAGAGCTGACAGCTAGCAGCTAACAGCTAGCAGCTAGCAGCTGAGAGCTGACAGCTAGCAGCTAACAGCTGACAGCTAGCAGCTGACCTGATGACAGCAGGGGTCCCAGGTTAAGAGGTCCCGGAGGTCTGGCCTACTAAGTAGCCTGCCTACAATTTTAAGCGAGAACAAAAATTTTTTTTTTCATTCAGACTTTTGTACACATTATATTTATTTTTTTTTTTTTTTTTTTTACCTCAACCAGATAAAGACTTGCGCCCCCCCCCCCCTCCTGTGATGGGTGTC
>NC_053124.1:36531164-36561164 GCF_010015445.1 Perca fluviatilis
GTAACCCTTTAGGACAAATGTTCAGCTTCAGTTAGCGTCCACTAAAAGTTCTGTTTTTGCCGCTGACAGACTCAGATTATTATTCATTATATATCTATCTATCTATCTATCTATCTATCTATCTATCTATCTATATATCTATATATATATATATATATATATATATATATATATATATATATATATATATATATATATATATATATATTTTAAGTGCAACAACATTATGGAAAGGATCCCTACAGAGAGACTTTTAACACCTCTTTAATACCTTTCTGTGTAACCAGAGACAGCTCTGAAGTAGCTAGCGCTAAACCCACCAGACTCCATTTAAAAATGCAATACTATTAGCGTGTGTAGAGCCTACATATCCTCACATGTAATTTGGTAAACTAACTGTTTATTTCAACCAAAACTAGAGTTGTGATGGTTGGAAAAGTGAAAAGACGACCCACAATGGCTTTTCATAGTTTTATTTTGTTTCTAGTGACTGTGAATGAAGTGTATTTTTATGATACTAAAATTACTGATTATTTACATGGAGTCTGGTGGGTTTAGCAAAACGCAATTTCGCAGATTTTTTTTGTTTCTTACTTTTTAACTAAAAGGTCTATCTCTGTAGGGATCCTTTCCATAATGTTTTCAGACACTTAGAATATTAATCTGAGCCTGTAAGCAGCAAAACGTGCACTTTTGTAAACGTAAATACAAGCTGGAAAATTGCCCTATTAACTTACATTGTAGCTTGTTTCTCACTTAATACTGGAAAAATGTCAAATTTGCTTGTTTTTCCCATCAGTCACTTTTTTAAAAAGGCACTGAAGAAGATAAATTGCATTCAACTCCCCCCTCAATCCCCCTCTACATCCCCAAACAATATGAACAATGTTATGTTATGTTCCAGAACCCAGCAAATCCAAACCAAACGGTAAACAGTGCTACTGGTGCGATAGCCAAAGGTGCAACAACACCCTAAACTGTGAGGGGAACGAAGACAACTGCATCTCAGCAACAGGTAACAGACACACACACACCCCGATGTATAGTTAGATGTATTAAAACATCTCCCACTAACATTATTTCCTTCTCCCAGAGACCCAAGGGGAACATAGTGTGACCGTGAAGGGCTGTGTGTCCAAGCACCTGTGCACCACGAGGGATAAATCCTGGGCCCGAAAACTCACATATAGCTGTTGTAAGGGGAACCTCTGCAACGGAGCCAGTAACCACGGCGCCGGGCTGGTGCTGCTGGCCGCCCCGCTGCTCTCTTTCCTCGGGACCTCTTATTAACTCCCATTATTCACCATATTGGAGGTAAATGATAATTTTTGTATCATTATTCTCACTGAAAAATATAAAAAATTAAAATGATTCAAGTGTGATTTTTTTGCATTAATCTGTACCAAACAAAGATGTTTTCTGTAGTCTGTAGGAGAGGATTTGTAGGCCTGGATGTCTCAGCAGCACCATAATACTTTATTTTAGAACGGTTTGACACATATTTTGCCTTTAACATATAACCCCCTGCGATTTGGATATTGGACTAGTCCATGTTGCGATTTCGATACAATTGCGATTAATTGTGCAGCCCTAATTGGAACAACGTAATAATAGGGCTGGGTACCGAATTCAATGACTTTTAGGCAACGCCGGAATTGCCTCCTTAGTATCAAGTATGGAAAAATCTCTCGTCATTTAATACCAAATTTCAATACCTAAATCTCATCAGCATCCCATTCATTTTCTCTGTAAGGATTTTAAATTATCAGCCAATAAGGATCAAGACACCAAGCTAATGATATGTCCCACGTTACGTTAGCAGCAAGCGTTCTGCTCCCAAATGTCAGTCTTAGACGAACTATATTTCTGTCAGTTAAAGCTATAGTGCACACACACAGACACACAAACACACAGACCTACACACACACACACACACAAACATGCACAGACACACACACACACACACACACAAACATGCACAGACACACACACACACACAAACACAAACATGCACAGTCAGAAACACACACACATACACAGACAGAGACCCACACACGCACGCACACTCACACAGACACGCACAAACAGACTCACACACAAACACACACACACACACACACACACACACACACACACACACACACACACACACACACACACACACACACACACACACACACACAGACAGACAGACAGACATCCACACACACACAATTCCTTTTAGGCACCGCTGGAATTGCCTCTGTCGTATCAAGTATGAAACATAAATCTATCGTGTGTATAGTGTGTAGTTTGTCGCCCCCGTGAGGAATTCTGGGTAATGACAACAACACTGTCGGAGCGCCACATTACAGTCTTATTACATATTGCATTCAGGGACTTTATTACAAAATGCGGCAGATTATTACATAATGAAATAAAGCTTTATAACATTTTGATGTTTTATTACAAAATGCATTTCAACCAATGAGAACTCCCGTTGATGACGAGCTTCTGTTCTGAGAGCTTATTATGGTCTGGAACCTGTTTTTAAGGTCAGTTACGTTGGCGCTGATGTAAAGCTGAATAAATACCAATCTTAATATCCTGCTGTGTGTTCTGATTGATTTCTGTGTATTTCTTTGAGTGATAAATCATTTCTGAGTCTCATTTAAAAGACATTTGTGTCAGATAACCATTAAAGGTGCACTACAAGAAGAGAAGAGGAGAACCACAGCTACTGTTAAACATCATCAGAGACTCGGATATCTAGAGGTTTCTGGATATGAGGCGACCTTTTCTAGAAGCTGGTTGGAGGAATTAAAGAAAGACGCTGTGTTCACACGCTCCAACAAGTCCTCCACCGCTGGAACACACTGGAAAAATCCTGTTTTGCACGACTACATGCAAACGGGAATATTAGAGGAATATTCACTTTCATTAGCCGTGTAAACAGGCTAGTCGGAATATCTTCTTTTTCGGGAATTAGGGCAAAAAACTGAATAGTATGTGCATGTAAACATATTCATTGATAGTGTAGTGGCAATCTGTCCACAAAAAATGCCACTGCAGGGAATTTGAAGCCATTTCCAACTCTTGCTGTTGCAACAAATGAGGTCCGCCATCGCCGTATAGTTAATCCTTTATTGTAGAAATGTATTTAAAAACACATAAAAAACTGATTTGCAAGATTAAAAACGAACAGACTAGATCTAAAAACCATCACTATCGCACAGCTGAGGTTGAAAAACTGTGTGGCTTCCCAGACTAGATTCTCCCTCTGGCTCACCTGTGATTCCCTTACTACCCTGGCTGATTAGCACATACACACAGGTGCGCAGGTGACGTAATGATCAAACCATTCACACAAACCTACCACCCACACACACACTATCCCTGCACACACACACATCCAAATTGGCTGCAACACACCGGCCCCTAATTGTTACTGTATAATAACACAACAATTCACAAAGTTAATAATGGAGCCAATGACAAATCAATCAATAATGTTCATAGTACAAGTGCAATAATGTCCATGTCGAGTAAATATCCATGGAAAAGGTAACCTCAATGTTGAGATTTCAGCATTACAAAAGTCTTAATCAGCCTCCAGCAGAAGACAGATCTTTGTGATCTGTCTCTCAAGTATGTTACATTTGGTCAGAACTTTGACAGACCGTACCAGTCCCTGCTTGTCTGGAAAGGTCTGCAACACCTTTCCTAACAGCCAGGATCCACGAGGAGCAGTAGAGTCCGCCACAAGAACAATGTCCCCTGCAACAAAGCTCCTCTTGTCCTTTGACCACCGTTGCCGTTCCTGCAGCAGTGGTATGTACTGAATAGTGGCACTTTCAGCAGTGTTAATATCTTCCAATGCCAAAGTCTGACCATCCAATATGGCTTTGAAGCTTTGCATCTCCTTTTCCACTTTGTTCTTCTGTTCAGTTATGTCAAGTCCATTACCAGACACACACACCTGTATTTCCTGTCTTTTCTGACACAACAACTGCAACACCTTTCTCCATTGATGAAACCAAGCAACTGAGGTCTTCAACCTTTTGTTGATCAGCTGGGTTTTTGCATTCTGTGACTCTTTGATGATTACAGTATTCACAATAGCCTGTCTTTTGACCTCAGGGTCATCACAGCTGAAAGAAGCAGGTTCCACAATATGAATAGGCCATTCACTTTCATTCTTGAAAAGGCAGTCCGCCGGATCCATCTGCAACATGTAAGGAGTTCCTCAGCTTTCAAACCACGAGAGGCCTCGTCCACTGGATTCCGTTTTGTGTCAACATACCTCCATTGGGAGACAACATTATCCTCTCTGACAGGTAATCTCAAGCAGTAATGTCCACTGTTAAGTTCAGCTGAACTGTTCATGGTTTCCATAAAATTAAGATATTCTCTGGACATTTCTGGCTTGTCATCTGATGATTTCTCATTGAAGTTATGGTTATATTGCTTCACCAGTAATTCCTCTATGTGAGCAATGGTTATTCTGTTGGCTGTGATAGTGGGACAGCTGATCTCAGTCTCATTGCCTCCTCTTACTGGTCCATTGATAACCCAGCCGAGTATGGTTCTGACAGCATAAGGTCCTTCATTATTGCTGCGTACCACTTGCCATGGTTCCATTACCTTTGGCACATTGGTCCCAATTAACAGCTCCACATCAGCATCAATTACAGGAATTTCCACAGAGCTTAAGTGTGGCCAAGCACTTAACTCTTCCTGTCGTGGAATGTTGTCCCGAGTCACAGGCATCTTACGCTGGGTGTAGACTTCTGGCAATTCAAAGTAGGTGTTACCATTAAGTGCAGCTATCTCCAGTCCTGAGATAACATGACTGTCAACAAACTTTTCTTGATTCATAGTCCTTAACAGGATTTTGGCACTCCTTCCTCTGACCTTTAGCTCCCTCATGAGTAGCTCAGAGCAGAAAGTGGCAGTGCTGCCAGGATCTAAAAATGCATATGTGGTTAGCATTTTGCTGCCTTTCTTAGCCTTAATCTGTACAGGCACAATTGCCAAGACGCTGTCCTGTGCTCCGGCCCCTATATGGCCACATGTCTTGGGAGAAACTGCATGACTGTTTCCTGATATTTCCTGCTGTGTGTCCTCTGAATTGATTTTCTTCTCTCTTGAATGGATGTGAAGGATGGTGGGATGTTTTAAATTACACACTTTGCAAGACAGACGCCTATGACAGTCCTTGCTCATGTGTCCAACAGATAAACACCCAAAACAAACACCTTTCTCCTTCAAGAAGTTCATTTTTTCACCGTGTAACTTCTTCTGCATTTTGGGACACGACTCCAATTTGTGACCCTCTTCACACAGCAGACAAAACACCCTTGTTGGTTCATCAGGTAAGTTTCTTTCATTTTGCATTTGAGTCACAGGTTGAGCATTGACAGCTGCCACAGAAGTAGCGAAACTGCTTCCTTTTCTTTTAAAGCATCCTTGTGAGACTTTATTTCTCTCTTTATACTGAGGTGTTGAGGTGAATGTGTCTTGAATGTTTCCAAAGAGTGGACTGGAAGCAATGGACACTTGCCTTTCAATTAAGTTGACAATATCACTGAAACCTGCTTGGCGACTGTGCTTCTCCTGCAGCTCATAAGCAGTGTTTCTCCATTTTTCCCTCAATTTATATGGTAGCTTCAAGACAATAGCACGCATGTTGGATGGCATATTCATCTCTGACATATAGCTGATGTCCTCCATAGCATTACAGCAGACACGTAAAAACAAAGCAAAAGCTTGCAAAGCTTCAAGGTCTTCTGATTTTACTGATGGCCATCCAAAAGCTTTCTCCATGTATGCAGTGGCTATTTTTTGTTCATTTCCAAAGCGTTCTTTTAAAAGGGTCCTTGCTCTTTGATATCCTCGGTCTCGTGGCATGTGTTGACAGCTCTTAACCAGCTCCTTTTTTGTCCTTTGTGGTCATACTGCTCCAAAAGTATAAACAGTCTAGGCTGCTAGCAGCCTTTCCTTCCACCCATGCTCAAATGCTCTGATAAATGTGCTATACTCAAGAGGATCTCCATCAAAACCTTGGTATATCCCTTGGAGGTAATGATAATGAAGAATGTTGTTGCACTAGCAGAGCAGTTATTTCATTTTGTCGTTGCATGATGGAAAGAAGATTGCCTTGGTCAACATTAGTTTGCATCAGGTCAAAACGTTGAAGGGGGTTCTTTTTGTGTGATTTTTTTATTTTGTTTTTTGAGGTGTGGGAGAAGAAAATGCTTGGTTGGGGATTCAGAGCATAAACCTTTGGTCCTACATGCTTTGAAAATGTTTCCTGGTGTCGTGCTCCCATTGATATGGCAGTTTTGTTGCCTCCTATTGGTGGAAGATTCAACTGATGATTGGAATAGTTAGGCTGTGCCTCCCTTAGCACTGCCACATTACTGCCTCCTGTTGGTGGATGATTGAATTGATGCTTTGAACTTTGTGGAACAAATTCCATAGCAGCGAGTCTGAGAGAAGATTTACGTTTAGAACTTCTCAGATAAGAATTCATTCCATCTGAATGAGCTCTCGAGCTCTGCACATCAGATCCTCTGTACACATTAACCTTTGCAGTTTGAACAGCAATTTGACTTTGCAATTCCAGCAATTCCTTTTTCTGTCGGATTTGCTCCTCCTGAGCGTCCAGCTCATGTCTTTCTTTAAGGGCAGCTACCTTTGCAATGAGAGCAGCCCTTTCCGCCTCCGCTTTTAGGCATGCAGAGGAAATTGAAGACCTTGAAGACCTGTGACTGTAACGGCCAGTTGATGAGCCTGTTTTACCACCAACATTAGAAATGCTGTCCCCTGGACCAATGTCATCTGTGACCACAGTTGTGGCAGGTGCAGTTTTGAGCACAGTTTTGTTTAGTGTAGCAGCATCATCATCGTCATAATCATCATCATCATCATCATCATCATTGTCCCTTTTGTCAAGCAACCACTCGTCCATGTTTTGTATTATTGCTTTATTGCTGTGCATTTGTGTTTCAACCCATTCATTTTGTTTTGACATTTCATCCTCAGGTAGTTTTTGTTTCAGTGATTCATGAAACTGTTCAATTTCCACACAAAGTTTCAAACACATTTCATACTTTGTTTGTACCTCAGACACATTTCCCTTTGAAAGCATCAGTTGCTTAACTTCCTTTGTTAGCTTGTGTAGTTTCTTTATCCTGGAATTCCTTTCCTTTTGATTTGATATTATTTTTAATTCCAATGCTTTGGCCGTTAGTTTGACCGATCTTTTACCACATTCATTTTCCGTTTCACTTTGATTGACAGCTGCAGACACATCACTCATTTTGATATTGATTTAGCAGCTCTGCTGAAGGCTTTATTAAGAATTGTAGCAGGATGGACCTGTATCCCTTTTGTGAGAAGGCCAATCTCTTCCACACAGCGTAACAATTCTTGTTTTGTCCTACCGTGATTCTTCTGCGAAGCTTTTGCTCAGGCTGTATCTGTTTCCAAGTGAGCGGATTCAGCTGGCACGGAATGAATGAAGCGCGGTGCTGTCCTTCCTCCTGCAGATCCAATAGTTCCGTCCTTTGACCTTTCAACAAAATGTAGTGGCAATCTGTCCACAAAAAATGCCACTGCAGGGAATTTGAAGCCATTTCCAACTCTTGCTGTTGCAACAAATGAGGTCCGCCATCGCCGTATAGTTAATCCTTTATTGTAGAAATGTATTTAAAAACACATAAAAAAAACTGATTTGCAAGATTAAAAACGAACAGACGAGATCTAAAAACCATCACTATCGCACAGCTGAGGTTGAAAAACTGTGTGGCTTCCCAGACTAGATTCTCCCTCTGGCTCACCTGTGATTCCCTTACTACCCTGGCTGATTAGCACATACACACAGGTGCGCAGGAGACGTAATGATCAAACCACCCACACACACACTATCCCTGCACACACACACATCCAAATTGGCTGCAACAGATAGTCTTCTAACTCCTGCAGGTTAATACACACACACACACACACACACACACACACACACACACACACACACACACACACACACACACACACACACACACACACACACACACACACAGTTAAACACGGCTGCATGTAAACAGGAATATTCTCTTTCATTGGCCTTCGAAACAGCTTAGAGCAATATTGTATAGGCCTATATCACACCCCCTTTCTCCATAAGGATTTAGATTATCATCCATAATGTCTAAACCATCCCATAATGTCTGAACCATCCCATAATGTCTAAACAATCCCATAATGTCTGAACCATCCCATAATGTCTAAACCATCCCATTATGTCTGAACCATCCCATAATGTCTAAACAATCCCATAATGTATAAACCATCCCATAATGTCTAAACCATCCCATAATGTCTAAACAATCCCATAATGTCTAAACCATCCCATAATGTCTAAACCATCCCATAATGTCTGAACCATCCCCTAATGTCTGAATCATCCCATAATGTCTAAACCATCCCATAATGTCTACACCATCCCATAATGTCTGAACCATCCCCTAATGTCTGAATCATCCCATAATGTCTAAACCATCCCATAATGTCTAAACCATCCCATAATGTCTAAACCATCCCATAATGTCTAAACCATCCCATAATGTCTACGTGGTTGTGTAACCAAAGTTTTTGCTCCCGTAGAAGCTAGAAGTCTGGAAATCAATCTTGTTTTAAGAAAAACATTTTATTAGTTTTATCTGCAATCTTATGGAAAAAAACTACACTACCCACAATCCTAAGCGTAACAACAACGTCTCTGATTGGTCCAACTCGCTGTTACCATAGAAACATTTACTGTACCGGCGAACGGCTAGAGTGAGCTTCTACCACTGAAGTATATACCTTTTGCCTTTTTGGCTGTTTTAAAAACGTTTTTTTGCTCCGAATCAAATGTTTTATTCTCACTATTAGTCTTTCTAAGGCCGATATAAAAGCATCCAAAGAGCACCATGTCATGGGACCTTTGATCTCGTAGCTGGTTTGCTTGGTTCCAGACTTAAAACTCTACATATAAGCAAGTTTTGAAAATGTCCGGAACCAGAGCTTTTAAAAAAGTGGGTCACTTGAGCTCTATAACAACAATGGCAGCATCCATACACAGCTGTTGTTGTATTGTACCGGGTGGCTCTACATCAGGACGCAGACAGCCGTACCTCAGCTTCCACGCTTTCAAGTCTTGGGTGAGATTAATAAGGAGGGATGATGGGCCATCTTTTAATATTTTCCGGGGCAGCCCTTTCGTTTGCAGTTTGCATTTCAATAAAGAGAGCATCTACGTCTTGGAATGGTGTCGGAAGAGACTTAAATTCTAGAAAAACTCTTCAATGACAGATTGGACAAATTCATAGATAAATACAAATTACTTACTGACAGTCAATATGGATTCGAAAAAATAGGTCAACACTAGCTTTAACTGATCTCATTGAAGAAATCACAAATTCCACAGACAAAAAGAAATATGGAGATGGGGTATTTATTGATTTGAAAAAAAACATTTGATACAATTAATCATGAAATATTAATTAAACGGCTCAGGATTAGGGTGATAGTGTTGAATTGGTTAAGCAGTGATTTAAAAGACAGGCAACAATTTGTGAAGTTGGGAGATTATACATCTGAATGTTTGGACATGCTTGCGTGGTGTCCCCAGGGCGTCAGTATTGGGACCAAAACTATTTATCCTCTATATCGTATGTGTCAAACTCAAGGCCTGGCGGGCCAAATCCGCCCCTTGCAGATTTAGATCCGGCCCATATATCAATTTGGGTTCACAATAAGTTTTGGCCCTCGTAGTTGTGGCAGCCAAACCAAAAACACAGGAAAGTGTTTTTTTAAATGCAGTTACCTGACATTCAAAGCAGAATTTGGCAGATTTACCGACTCTGAGACTCAGAAAGTCCCCCAGAAGCAGCAGAGAGAGTTTTCATATTCAGGCTGTGAAACAGGTTGTTGTTAAAAAACAGTTTTAATAAGTTTTTAATAAGTTTTGCTTGATTTGCTAAATTCTATGATGGTGGAGGAACTCTTTTGATGACTTTTGTAGGACTTAGTGTCAACAGAAATGCGACAAAATCATGCGACAAAAATGTCATAAAAAGCAACAAATTTACAAAAACGTGACAAATGACTGAGAAAGCCACAAAAAACAAAAATGAAGAGAAAAGCTACCATGTTAAAAAAAGTGACATGCAGTAACAAAAGCACGTCAATAATCTCTCCATGTCTGGCCCTTGGTGTGATTCTCTTTTTCCAGTGTGGCCCTCTGAGAAAATGAGTTTGATACCCCTGCTCTATATAAACGACATATGTAAAGTATCTGAATTACTGAAATTGTATTATTTGCAGACCACAAACATCTTTGGTTCTGGTCAGAAATTGTACAGCAACTCCTGGACTTAATCACTTCAGAATTCAGAACAATAAAACAGTGGTTTGACACAAATAAGTTATCATTAAAATGTGAGTAAAACCAAATTCATGATATTTGGCAATCGTAAATCAATAAATCAAGCTCAGTTACAGATAAAAGGTGTCAATATAGAAAGAGTATATGAAATGAAATTCTTTGGTGTGATTACAGATGACAAGATTTGCTAGAAATCTCACATAAAATATATCCAAACAAAACTGTCTAGAAGTATTTCAGTCATGTGCTAAAGCAAAGCACATTTTAGACTACAAATCGCTCCACATGTATTGTTTAATGGTGTTACCGTATTTACATTACTGTGTTTTTAAGATGTGGGAGAACCTGGTTCGCCTTTATTGCAGATTGTCTGCAGTGACTAGAAAAACAAACACTAGAGGTCAGTAGAGAGCTTTCACATTGCTCCCAACTCTAATGTCTTCTCATTGAACTGCAAGGAGAATAAAACGAAGCCCACAATCTGAATTATTTGGTTATTATGATAATTGTGTGGTTTAATATGGACATTTATAGCCAACAAATCTGAGAAATCAGTCAGCATCCCCAAAGTTAAAAATACAATTTATAGAATGTATGATATACCAAAAAGATATACTTATAATAGTTAAGATTGTAAATGTATATGTGTGTGTGTGTGTGTGTCGTGGTGTGTCTCTGTGTGTGTGGCGACTGTGTGTGTAAGTGTGGGTGTGTGTGTCTCTGTGTGTATATATGTGTGTGTGTGTGTGTGTGTGTGTTGAAATAAAACACATCAAGTGTATCCTTCATTGCAGTAATTAAGGATTCATCATTCCAAATTCTTTCCACTATCACGTCACTTTTTATTGATGTTATGAAATCAGCCATGACAAACCAGTGATGGCTAACTGTCCTTGCACTTGGCAGTAATATATATATTTTTAGTTTGACCTTGCCATTAACAAAATTAACATGCTTGACTTCTGTCATACTGTCTACATTTGGACATTTCACCACAGCTAAACAAGGTGGATCATACACCACTGCATCAGGGCTAGCCCCGAGGTAAGACGCATTAGGGTGAACAACGAATCCAGAAGGGAAGACATTGACATTACACAGGTCACTGTACTGATTTAGCACTTCTGGCTCGAGGTCGATACTAGGCCTGTAGCGGAATGTCGATGATGTCAAAATTACGTCAACGTCATATTTTCCGCCACAGCTCGCCACACACACGGGTGACCAAAACATTGCAGAATGGAGGACAAAACCGCAACCTCCTCACAGAATTCCCAACAAAGCCCCAATAAAAGCCCCCAATAAAAGAAAAGTCCTAAAAACAGCTCACCGTAAATCATCGAAGGTATGGGAGTACTTCAAATTTAGTCCCAAAACCAAAGGTGTCGAGTATTCCCCTTTGCCAAATGGAGTTGGCGTACCACACCAGCACAACGGCAATGTGAGAGCATCTGAAACAGAGGCACCCCATTGTCACTTCGTGAAGGAGACAATAACAAGTAAGTAATAACGTTGGCTAAATTAATTTCATGTTGCGTAGTGTAGCACTTCCGGTGGTGCTAGCTAACTATCTTAGCTCTCCGTGCAGTTTGTTCAAGCTTAGGTTAGTAGCTAACGTTAATGTTAGCTAGTTACTGGCGCCTGGACAGCTGTGTTTAGCTAATGTTAGTTATCATCTAATGTTGGCTTGAATGGTAGCTAGTTTACAGCTGCAGAACACAGCTATCTATAGTAGCTAACGTTAGCTAAGTGTAACCGTTAGCTACAAACCTAGTACCGAACAAACTGCACAGAGCTAAGATGCATCCAATCACAACCGTTGAGGCGGGCTCTACACCAATCAAAACCGTTGAGGTGGGCTTTGCACCAATCACAACCGATGAGGTGGGCTTTACGCCGACGATGATAGCCAGAGGCATTTGACGGGCGTCCGTTGGTGACGCCCTTTGGAAATTAACTGTCAATGAACCTTTCCCAACTGAGAAGGGTCTGGGGTCAACCAGGCTAGTTTCCCTTTGAAAGGGTTTAACAACCTGCCGGCCTGTTGGAAACACACACAGACACACACACAGAGACACAAACACACACAGAGACACACACACACACACACACACACACACACACACACACACACACACACAGAGACACAAACACACACAGAGACACACACACACACACACACACACACACACACACACACACACACACACACACACACACACACACAGACACAAACACACACACACACACACACACAGACACAAAGACACACAGAGACACACAGAGACACACACACACACACACACACACACACACACACACACACACAGACACAAACACAAACACACACAAACATAGAGGCACAAACACACACACACACACACACACATATACACACACACACACACAGACAAAACATACACACACAACACACACACATATAGAGACACAAACACACATACATACACACATAACGCAACAAAGCTTCCAAGCTAACGGCACATCAGATGAAATGATTATGATAACGATGATGAGAGTGGAGTTTAAAGTTGAACGCCGGCGTCGGAAAGTAATTACAACAACCAGTCGCCCATTCAGGCATCATCGTATCATAAATGATGTCATCGTTTTCTCCTGTTGGAGAATGCACACACATCGCACACACACACGCACCTACACGCACGCACACACACACACACACACACACACACACACACACACACACACACACACACACACACACACACACACACACACACACACACACATTGAAGAAATAGTTACGCGAAACAACAATCAGTAACTATAGGGGGGAGTGGCTGTTTTATAGGCAACAATATGATTTGCTGATACACCCTAATGTATTTTGTCATCGTTAAAAAGTGATAAGCTTTCTCCACAAGTTTGTCTTTTTGCCACACACACAGACACACACACACACACACATACACACACACACACACACACACAGACAGACACACAACACACAACACACACACACACACACACACACACACACACACACACACACAACACACACACACACACACACACACGTACTCAGAAGTATACTAACTGAACATCTTTCAATGAGAGAATTTTAAACAACAGGTCACACGGTTATATTCTGTATTTTAACTGTAGCTACAGACATCATTTCCGTTTTTTATTACAGGGCAAAGTCCGGGGTAACCAGCAGCCAGAACTTATTCTGTTATTTTACACATCAGGGCGGTATGAACGAATTTTTAGGATGAAGACAAGCGCCTCCCTCAGGAGAACCACTTAAAGCGTAACACATCAAACTGATACTCAGTTGTATCCCTCCGTCAACATGTATCTCCTGGTGCTGATATTCGGATTCTGCTTCTACCTGAAGGCAAGTTCTTCTTCTCTTATCTGTGCTCATAATGTTGATTAATTAACTTCAGAGTTACACTGTATGGTAGAAACTCGTAGAACAGAAAACGTTCTGGTGGCTCGTTAACCCGGACTTTGCATCGTAATTAAAAACATAAATTGCGTTGTGTAGCTAAGGTTATTTTATTTTTGACCAATTATACAAAATTCTCTCAGACAAAACTGCTCAGTTATTAAACTTCTCAAAATATCAAAAGGAATTTCAAAAATGTTGAAGGAAATGTTGAAATGCTGGAAAAAAACTTCAAAATGCTAAATATTTCTGTTCTTTTTATAACACTTTTTTAAGTTTTTGTCTCTTTTTAAACCCTTTTTCAATCATCATCATCATCATCATATTCTTTATTCAGGACACACACAAAATGGTCCATAGCACAATACAAAACATAGCAAAATACAAACAGATACAAGATAAAACACATACAATAAGAAATGTCTACAACAGTCAAAATTCCACAATACACAAAAAGTGTTCAGATATTAGCATATAGATTAAAACGCCAGTGGTTCCACAATCTTGAAGTGAACCTAACTGCACTCAATGGCAGGGTTCACTAGTGTTGCAATGATGCTGTTGTATGACTCCAGTCGTCCACATACATCTGTACATGAGATTCCTGAGTACAGCAGGACAGGTGAATACATTGACACTTACAAACATTTGGCTTGCACTGCTCCATCGTGGCATTTTAAGCAGCCGCCATGCCATCATTATATGCCACGTTGAGTTTCTGCATACTGCTTTTTTTATAGCGCCGCCACAAATGGGCAGTATACATTGGAGTACAAAAAGCTTTAAGTAGCGTAGTCTTCACAGACAGTGAACACATGCTAAATTTGCGATTCAGCATATTAGCTTGTGCATACAACATACAATACTGTCTATGAATGTCCCTATCATCAGACAGGTCATCAGTTATATAGTGCCCTAAGTATTTGACCTCAACACACACTTTAAGGACAGTACCAGAGAGAGAAATCAGGAAATAACAATTTGTTGTCGTCCCTGCTTCTAACAATCATTATATTACTCTTCGTAGAATTGAACTTAATATCAAAGTCTGAGCCATATTGGGAGCAGACCCTTAGTAGCTGCTGAAGGCCAGCACTATATGGACAGAGAATGACCAAGTCATCTCGCGCATCAGGTGGTTTACAATGGTGTCCCCAACCATACAACCTGTTCCACAATTGTTTAGCAACTTTGATAGATCATCCATATAAATATTAAAAGAAAAGGAGACAAAATGCTTCCCTGCCTAACTCCATTGTTTACATTAAATGGGGCAGACATAGAGTTACCCCATTTCACATACATTGACTGATGAGCATACCAAAAGCCAAGATTCTCACCAAATATTTGGGAGTCCCTCTGCTGTGCAATTTGTAAAATAACTTCTCATGATTCACACGATCAAAGGCTTTAGAGGCATCAATAAAAACACATAAAATTGTGGAGTTATGCCTGTTATACAAATCTAAAACCTCCTTTAAGGCAAAAATACACATATCCGTGCCATGTTTAGGGTTTAAAACCAAACTGGTTGTCAGGAGGTCAGGACAGACCGTTCCAGCCTATTCAGTATAGTCCTCTCCAAGACCTTGGATAAAATACTGGCCAAAGCTATAGGCCTGTAATTATCCAAGCTGTTAATCTTACCAGCTTTGTTTTTGATGATAGGCACTAATGTGACAGGTAAAATAGAATCAGGTAAAATGCCATGGACTAACAACCCAGTAAAACAAAAAGCAATTAGGGGACAAAGTTTTCTACTAGCAAATTTTAAATGCTCTGCAGATATCTTATCCATACGCACGCCTTATTATCTTTTAGCATCATAATTGCATCATATATTTCTTGAGGGAGAACTGTCGCATCTTCATTACCATCAATGTTACCCACTGTAAAGGATTTACTTTTAACACAGTTAAACAGCTCATAGTAATGTTTCTGCCACAACTGAGTAATGTTTTCTGAGCCACTAACACCATCAATATTCCTGGTAACGATGTTTTACAATTATTCATTCTTTTGATTTCTTTCCAGAAATCAATAGGACTATTGTTACAGCTTCTTTGCAAGAGAGTCAGACCTCATTGCATTTTCATTCCTCTTAATGAAACGTAGAGCATATTTAAACTTTGCATTTGCTACGTCCTTATATTCAAATAAGGGGACCATGTTTATGTCTGCCTGACTCATCCCATGCTTTGAAGGCCCTTCTTGCTTCAGCATGTGTCTCTTCCACATAGCCATTCCAGCCTGGCTTGACCTTGTACAATCTGTGTGTCTTATACAGAGGCGCCCGTCGAAACCAGGAGGGACTTCACAATATTCTCATAGAGGAGCACAGCTCAATACCATGTTGAGAGTTCATACAATTAATATCAGAGCATACAATAGAATCTTTAGGTAATTCAATGTTACTCAACAAAAATCAGACTGAATATAATATTCTTTAAGGTCCTCCTTAGTCAGATTAGACCAATCTATTTTCCCCACACACAAGTATCTACAGACAGAAGAGCAGGTATATTGCCTGGATTAACAGATAAAGAAAAAGGCACATGATCAGTAGTGGCAAATTCATAATTAATTTTCATGGCCTCTATAGAGTCATGTGCATCAGCCGTGCAAATGCAGTGATCTAGCCATGAAGTTGTGCGCCATGCCTCACTGATGTAGGTGTAGCTACTATCAGGCAAGAGCAATTTGCTAGAAAGAATCAAGCCATTATCAGAACAGAACTGCATTAAGTGTTTGGCAATAAAGCGCTGCCCCCGGAAACATCTGCATTCATATCACCCACAATAAAGATGCAGCGGAAGCATTATCTTGAATGAAAGACATAACACAAGCCAATCTATTAAGATATTCATCTTCATTTTGAGAACACTCATAGGGTGTGTAAATGTTTAAGATAATGAAGTTTTTAGCACCACAATTAAACTCAATTCCTATGGCCCAGTCACCACCCGTCTAACCACCTTAACCAGCTGATCATATTTTTTATGCCATAACAGGGCAACACCGCCAGGTATTCTACCATGAACTATCCTAGTGCTCAGGTCAGTAGTAGATTCACCCCGCCCATAAAGTCTTTATGCCCAGGGAATTTAGAACCTCTAAATCCTGCTTTAAATCCAATCTTTTTTATAAATAGTTTTTAAATATTTTTGTCCTCTTTTATGTTCTTGTCTTTATATTTATAATAACTTTGTCATGCTATTAGTCACACAGTGTTGCTAACATCTTGTAAAAAATACATCAAAAAGTGTGCAATGATTGGGGATGTTGGGCTATGACTTTCCTAAGAGATTCGTCCAGCGGTTTTCCACGAAATTCACAAATAACTGTGGTAAATTTCCCCCATAGACTTTAATGTAAATCGTCAAGAAATCGACTTAACTCAAAACCCCTCTTTGGGGCCCACCCGATCCACCATACTTTAACGTCTAAAAAAATATTGAAATTTTTAAGAGAAGACAAGACTTTGGCCTTTATGGGCTGAATGGGTCCAGTTTTCAGACGGTTTCAGATTTTCGCGTTAATCAATTGAAACATCTGTGTCTGTTTTCTCAGCCTCCACCCTGAGATGTTACGGTGTATACCGGATGCCTCGGGAAAGTGCAATGAAACAATCCAGGAATGCCCACAGAGTGCACACTGTGCTTCAAAGAGATTTGTTTCATACGAAGGTATTGTTACACTGCTTCCTGCTGTCTTGCTACATACCAATCTCTACTGTTGTCTCTTACATACTCACTCTCTACTGTTGTCTCTCTACATACCACTTCCTCTACTGTTGTCTCTCTACATACTACTCTCTACTGTTGTCTCTCTACATACCACTCTCTACTGTTGTCTCTCTACATACTACTCTCTATGGTCTCTCTATACACTCTGCTCTGTCTCTGTTACCACCTCTACGGTGTTCTCTCTACATACTACTGTTGTCTCTCTACATACTACTCTCACTGTTGTCTCTCTACATACTCACTCTCTACTGTTGTCTCTCTTCATACTCTACTGCTCACTCTCTGCCTCTGCGTCTCTCTACATACTACTCTCTACTGTTGTCTCTCTACATACTACTGTGTTCTCTCTACATACTACTCTCTACTGTTGTCTCTCTACATATCACTCTCTACTGTTGTCTCTCTACATACTCACTTCTACTGATGTCTCTCTCTGCTGTCTCTCTACATACTAATCTCTTACTGCTGTCTCTCTACATACTACTCTCTACTGTTGTCTTTCTACATACTAGACTCTACTGTTGTCTCCCTACATACTACTCCCTACTGTTGTCTCTCTACATACTACTCTCTACTGTTGTCTCTCTACATACTACTCGCTACTGCTGTCTCTCTACATACTACTCTCTACATATTACTCTCTACTGCTGTCTCTCTTACATACTACTCTCTATGGGTGGGTGCCACCCCTGAAATATGTTTGCCTGGCTGACTAAACAGGAAGGGACTAGAAATCCTGTCTGGTTCTTTTTTTTTTTATTTATTTTAAGAGCAAATTACCCCACAATATGAATACAGATTGATCACTTATTTTGTTGGTAACCATTGTTGTATAACCACAATATTACACTTGAGGGAGGCCTACACTTCAGTGATGTGCCTTCCGGACCCTGGATGAAACCCTCTCATGTAATATGGCTTAAATACACCCAATAGTAAATATGATGAAGTTATGTTATAAATGTTTTATTACCACCAGTTTACAGACACGTCTCTGCTGATTGAGTATCACCTGGGACCTGAACCAGAGACACCAACCAAACCAGAAAAACATAGACTTAATTTATACAGTCTATGATCTCAAAGCAGTTGCTTCTCTCTCTCTCGCTTCACTCTCTCTCTCTCTCTCTGTCTGTCTTGCTCCTGTCTCTCTCTCTCCCTCTCCTTCTCCCTCTCCCTCTCCCTCTCCCTCTCCCTCACTCTGTCTCTTTCTCTTTAAATTTTTAAATTTTAAATTTTTAAATTTTTAAATTTTAAATTTTAAATTTTTAAATTTTTAAATTTTTCATTTTCAATTTCATGTTACTTGCTATATGAAAAAAATACATCTGTGTTGCCAAAGCATAAGAACAAACACAATATATTTTACTTTTTCATACTGTCTCTCTCCCTCTCTCTCTCTCCCTCTCTCTCCCTCTCGTCTCTCTCTCTCACTGTCTCTCCTCTCACTGTCTCTCCTCTCACTGTCTCTCCCTCTCTCTCTCTGTCTCCCTCCTCTCTCCTCTCTCTCTCTCTCCTCCCTCTCCTCTCTCTCCCTCTCTCTCTCTCTCTCTCTCTCTCCTCTCCCTCTCTCTCTGTCTCTCCCCTCTCTCTGTCTCTCTCCCTCTCTCTCTCTCTCTCTCTCTCTCCTCTCTCCCTCTCCTCTCTCTCTGTCCCTCCTCTCCCTCTCTCTCTCTCTCTCTCCCTCCCTCTCTCTCTCTCTCTCTCTCTCTCTCCTCTCTCTCTCTCTCTCCTCTCTCTGTCTCTCTCCTCTCTCTCCTCTCTCTCTCTCCTCTCTCTCTCTCCTCTCTCCTCTCCCTCCTCTCTCTCTGTCTCTCCCTCTCCTCTCTCTCTCTCTCCCTCCTCTCTCTCTCTCTCTTTGTCTCCCGCGAGCCTAAACTCAAGCTGTTCACTTTTCTTTTGCATTGTTTCCATTATATTTGCGCAGCCTTATGTATTTATTTGGTTGTTTATTGTATTTGGTTTTTGTTGTGTGTATTTGTTTGTGTTGTGTGTATTTGTTGTATTGTGTGTATTTGTTGTGTGTGTATTTGCAGGTTGCTGAATGCGCATGATGTGGTGTGATATTAATTGTAAGTTGTTTTTCTTAATTTGCAGTGCATTTGTCCCTGTCGGCCACCATACTTGTTTTATTACCCCGGGGTTTTATTACATAATGTGTTACATTTTGAGGTTTTATTACATCATGCGTTGTTACACTTTTTTGTTGCAGGTGGTTTAAAAGTTGTTGATCAAAACCCCAAAAGAATGTGTTATGGTCAAAGACTGTGGAGAGTACTCGATCAACTATGGATTCTCCCAAGCCAAAGTTAACACAGAGTGTGCACCTCTGAGCTCCAACACCAGCTGGCCCTCGGGTTAGTTACTTGATTATATTGTTATTTAGAATGTTTGCACTGAAAGTGGTATAGCTGCATGAGCAATAGCTGTTAAAAATGTGAAAACTACTCTCCCTAAAAAGTTCAAACCCGGGACCCTATATTCTGATGTTTTTATGTCTAAGTGACTGATGGGAACAAAAATCTTTGAAATGTGTCCAGTATTGACCGTGTGAACCGAGTGAACCGAGCTCCAATGTTAGGATAAATGTTCAGTTTCCGTTAGCATCCACTAAAAGTTCTGTTTTTTGCCGCTGACAGACTCAGAATATTATTCATTATATATATATATATATATATATATATATATATATATATATATATATATTAAGTGTGACAACATTATTGAAAGGATCCATACAGAGATAGACCTGTAAAACCCTCTTTAAGACCTTTCTGTTCAACCAGAAACAGCTCTGAAGTCACTAATGCTAAACCCACCAGACTCCATTTAAAAAAGCAATACTTTTTAGCGTGTATAGAGCCAACATATTTTCACATGTAAATCAGTAAACTATGTGTTTATTTCAACCAAAACTAGAGTTGTGATGGTTGGAAAAGTGGGAAAGATGACCCAAAATGGCTTTTCACAGTTTGATTTTTGTTTTGATGACTTTGAATTAAGTGTATTTTATGATTCCAAAATTATTTACATGGAGTCTGGTGGGGTTTTTATGTTTAAAAAAAGGATCTTACTCTTTAACAGAAAGGTCGCTCCTTAGAAATCCTTTAAATAATGTTGTCAGACACTTACAATAAACGAGAACTTTGTGTGGTGGGGTGGGTCATACAAGCTGGACAATTCCTTCCAATTAACTTACATTGTAGCTTGTTTCTCCACTGCCGACTGCAGTGATCTGGCTTTAATACTGGAGGTAGGGAAGGAGGTAGGAGGGAAAGAAGAAAGGACGTAGGGAAGGAGGAAGGAAAGAGGAGGGGAAGGAGGATGGGAGGGTAAAGAAGAAAGGATGTTGGTAAGGAGGAGGGAAGGAGAAAGGGAGGGAAAGAAAAGGAGATAGGAAAGGAAAGAAGAGGAGTGAAGGAGAGGGAAGGAGGAAGGGAGGAGGTAGGGAAAGGAGGTAGAGAAGGAGGTATGGAAGGAGGTAGAGAAGGAGGTAGGGAAGGAGGTAGAGAAAAGAAAGAGAGGAGAGAAGGAAGGGAAGGAGGAAGGGAAGGAGGAAGGGAAGGAGGTAGAGAAGGAGGTATGGAAGGAGGTAGAGAAGGAGGTAGGGAAGGAGGTAGAGAAGAAAAGAAGAGGAGAGAAGGAGGTAGGGAAGGAGGAAGGGAAGGAGGTAGGGAAGAAGGAAGGAAAGAAGAGGAGGGAAGGAGGAAGGGAAGGAGGTAGAGAAGGAGGTAGAGAAGGAGGTAGGAAGGAGGTAGAGAAGGAAAGAAGAGGAGAGAAGGAGGTAGGGAAGGAAGAAGGGAACAAGGTAGGAAGGAGGTAGGGAAGAAGGAATGGAAGAAGAGGAGGGAAGGAGGAAGGGGACGATAGAAGGAGGTAGAGAAGGAGGTAGGGAAGGAGGTAGAGAAGGAAAGAAGAGGAGAGAAGGAGGTAGGGAAGGAAGAAGGGAACGAGGTAGGGAAGGAGGTAGGGAAGAAGGAAGGAAAGAAGAGGAGGGAACGAGGGAAGGGAAGGAGGTAGAGAAGGAGGAGAAAAGGAGGTAGGGAAGGAGGTAGAGAAGGAGGTAGAGAAGGAGGTAGAGAAGGAGGTATGGAAGGAGGTAGAGAAGGAGGTAGAGAAGGAGGTAGGGAAGGAGGTAGAGGTAGAGAAGTAAGAAAGGATTCAGTTTCCTGTTACAGAGGAGAGAAGAAACTAGAAAATATTCACATTTAACAAGCTGAAATCACAAAAAGTTTACCTGACTTATTTTATATAAAAATGATTCAAATTAATGGATTATTTAATAGTTGATAACTAATCAGTTCATCTTGAGACTCTAGAGTGTGCCGACAGCTTACTGTAGAAACTCCCGTGCGGAGCACTGAGACAGTTTGGCTTTGGAGCAGGCACGAAAAAGGCACTAGAGAGATGAATTGCATTCAAGTCCCCCCTCAGTCACTCTCTACACCCCCAAACAATATGAACAATGTTATGTCATGTTTCCAGAACCCCAGTACAAACCAACGGGTAAACAGTGCTACTGGTGCAATGGACGAACGTGCACCAACACCATAAACTGTGAGGAGAATGAGGGACTACTGCTTCTCAATAACAGGTAACACACACACACACACACACACATATACACACAGACGAGACACACACAGACACACACGGACACACACACACAGACACACACACACACACACACACACACACACACACACACACACACACACACACACACAGAGAGACAGAGACACACACAGACACACACACACACAGACACACATACACACACACACACACATATACACACACAGACACACACACACGCACACGCACACACACATACACACACACACACACACACACACACACACACACACACACACACACACACACACACACACACACACACACACACACACACACACAGAGACACACACACACACACACACACACAGAGACACACACACACACACACACAGACAGAGACACACACAGACACACACACGGACACACACACACACACACACAGACAGAGACATACACAGACACACACACACACACACACACACACACACACACAGACAGAGACACACACACACACACACACACACACACACACACACACACACACACACACACACAGACAGAGACACACACAGACACACACACACACACACACACACACACAGACAGAGACACACACAGACACACACACGGACACACACACCAACACACACACACACACACACACACACACCCATTCCCGTTGTATAGTTAGATGTATTAAAACATCTCCCACTAACAGTATTTCCTTCTCCCAGGCATCCAAGGACAAAATGTGACCAGCGGGGGCTGTGTGTCCAAGCAGTCGTGCACCACGAGGGATCAATCCTGGGCCCGAGGAACGCATCTCCCTGTTGTCAGGGGAACCTCTGCAACGGAGCCAGTAACCACGGCGCCAGCCTCGTGCTGCTGCTGTCTTTGCTCGGTGACCTCTTATTAAATTTTTAATTTTTAATTTCATGTTGCTTTATTGGCATGAAAAAAATACATCTGTGTTGCCAAAGCATAAGAACAAACACATATATTTTACTTTTCATACTGTCTCTCTGTCTCCTTCTCTCTCTCTCTCCTCTCTGTTCTCTGTCTCTCTGTCTCTCTCTCTCTGCTCTTCTCTCCTCTCTCTCTCCTCTCCCCTCTCCTCGCTCTCCCTTCTTCTTTTTTTTTTTTTTTTTTTTTTTTTTTTTTTTTTTTTTTTTTTTCTCTTTTTTCTCTCCTCTCTCCTCTCTTCCCTCTCTCTCTCTCTCCTCTCTCTGTCTCCCCGTTGGGGGTCTAAAAACAAGCTGTTCACTTTTCTTTTGCATTGTTTCCATCATATTTGCAGCGTTTATGTATTTGGTTGTTATTAACTCCTGAAGACGCTGGAACTAGGGAGGGGCCGATGTGAGGAATATATGTAATTGAGATTATTTTTGACTGATATTATGATATGCGATATGAGTCACGATATTGGAGGTTAATGATCATTTTTGTATCATTATTCTCAAAACTGAAAAATTAAAAATAAAATTAAAAAGTGTGATTTTTTTTGCATTAATCTGTACCAAACAAAGATGTTTTCTGTAGTCTGTAGGAGAGGATTTGTAGTCCGGATGTCTCTGCAGCTCCATGATACTTTATTTTAGAACGGTTTGAGACATATTTTGCCTTTAATAAATACTGCGCCCTGCGATTTGGATATTGGACTAGTCCATATTGCGATTCTCGATACAATTATGATTAATTAATTGTGCAGCCCTAAATGGAACAACGCCTAATGATATATAATAATAGGGCGGGTACCGATTCAATGACTTTTAGGCACTGCCTGAATTGCCTCCATAGTTAATGAGTTCCCCAGCCTGCCTATGGTCCCCCAGTGGCTAGAAATGGTGACAGGTGTAAACCGAGCCCTGGGTATCCTGCTCTGCCTTTGAGAAAATGAAAGCTCAGATGGGCCAATCATGAATCTTCTCCTTTATGAGGTCATAAGGGGAAAGGTTACGCACCTTTTTCTTTGCTTTGCGCTCCAAGAATTTGGCCCACCAATGAGAGAGAGACATCATGGCTTGCAAACGAGCAATTTCAGATACAGTATTAGGGGACCACTAAGGTCTATATAAAAGAGACTTCAGATACAGTATTAGGGGACCACTAAGGTCTATATAAAAGAGACTTCAGATACAGTATTAGGGGACCACTAAGGTTATATAAAAGAGACTTCAGATACAGTATTAGGGGACCACTAGAGGTCTATATAAAAGAGACTTCAGATACAGTATTAGGGGACCACTAGGTCTATATAAAAGAGACTTCAGATACAGTATTAGGGGACCACTAAGGTCTTTATAAAAGAGACTCCAGATACAGTATTAGGGGACCACTAAGGCCTATATAAAAGAGACTTCAGATACAGTATTAGGGGACCACTAAGGCCTATATAAAAGAGACTTCAGATACAGTATTAGGGGACCACTAAGGTCTATATAAAAGAGACTTCAGATACAGTATTAGGGGACCACTAAGGTCTATATATAAAAGAGACTTCAGATACAGTATTAGGGGACCACTAAGGTCTATATAAAAGAGACTTCAGATACAGTATTAGGGGACCACTAAGGTCTATATAAAAGAGACTTCAGATACAGTATTAGGGGACCACTAAGGTTTATATAAAAAGAGACTTCAGATACAGTATTAGGGGACCACTAAGGCCTATATAAAAGAGACTTCAGATACATTATTAGGGGACCACTAAGGTCTATATAAAAGAGACTTCAGATACAGTATTAGGGGACCACTATGGTCTATATAAAAGAGACTTCAGATACATTATTAGGGGACCACTAAGGTCTATATAAAGAGACTTCAGATACAGTATTAGGGGACCACTAAGGTCTATATAAAAGAGACTTCAGATACAGTATTAGGGGACCACTAAAGCTATATAAAAGAGACTTCAGATACATTATTAGGGGACCACTAAGGTCTATATAAAAGAGACTTCAGATACAGTATTAGGGGACCACTAAGGTCTATATAAAAGAGACTTCAGATACAGTATTAGGGGACCACTAAGGTCTATATAAAAGAGACTTCAGATACAGTATTAGGGGACCAACTAAGGTCTATATAAAAGAGACTTCAGATACAGTATTAGGGGACCACTAAGGTCTATATAAAAGAGACTTCAGATACATTATTAGGGGGACCACTAAGGTCTATATAAAAGAGACTTCAGATACATTATTAGGGGACCACTAAGGTCTATATAAAAGAGACTTCAGATACAGTATTAGGGGACCACTAAGGTCTATATAAAAGAGACTTCAGATACAGTATTAGGGGACCACTAAGGTCTATATAAAGCATCAAAAAGCAGCATGTCATGGGACCTTTAAAGAGACACTCAACAGACATTCAACAGAACAAAAACAAAATATCACAAGTACTCACAAAACAAAAAGTTTTAGGCAGCTGCGAATAAAAAACGTAAATATGTGATGCTTGGCCTTCAGATGCACAGGGACTTCAACAAGCGGGGTGAGTACACAGGTTTGTGTGTGATGCAACGCTGTAACTTTGGGTTTAACATATTGGGGGTGGGGGAGCAGTAGTGTAGTTTTTGTAGTTATTATAAGGTCATTTTTCCCTCCCAGCTTCAGACTCGCCTGTCCCAGAGCGCACATCCCAGAGCTACAACCCCATATGTTCAGCCTCATTTCCTGTAGTTTCTCTTAACCTTCATGTTGTCTTCTGATCAAATTTGACGCATTTTCAATCAACAATTTGGATTTCGTTCAACAAAATTGTCAAAAAATGTGGATGGTTCCATACAACGTTCTTCACAAATAAAAACATAATCAGTTCACTACTTTCATTGAATTTGGGTGTTTTATTCAATTTTATTGCATTTGAATAAATAATTGATTAAAAAATGTTGAAAAAAGTGACTCAAATGTTGGAAAAAGCATCAAAAACATGGAAAAATAAATAAAGCGCAAAAAATCGACAAAAACATCGGAAAAGCGTCAAAAGTGTCGAAAACGCTACCTGCGCATGACGTAGACTAGTGCAAGGCTGTTTGATTCACCAATGAACAAATTCTAAATGGGGGTTTTTTGGGGTAACCCCCAGGATATGTTGATGATCGGCTGCTGACTCTCTGTCGTCCAATCAACAGACGAAGAGTAGAGTAGCGGTACGCGCTGCCAATCCCACGCACTCTTCGCCGCCATAAATTTCCGATTTCCACGCAAAATATGCGGGGCTTGCATGATTTCATAACCCCCGCGCATTTTAGCCCTGCAAAAAGTCCCGTAATATATCTTAGCAGAAAGTTGAAAAATGTTGCGTACCTTCACACAAGAGCAGCCATTTTCCCCTGTTGCCCGGGAACGTTATGAAGTGAAGTAATGCACTTACCACGTGAACATCACAAAGCAGGGTGTTGGAGGGGGAATCACTTTTTTCCTCTTTTCATTAAACTGCAGTTTTGCAAGTTCCCGCAATTTCATCGCATAAAATTGCATAAATATATATAGCATATTCCATCGCATTTTTTAAGAAAACCTGTCGCTAAACTAGGATTTTTGCCCCCAACAATCACAAAAACTCTGCATTTTTCTGCAAGGACTGGTAAATGATGCCTGTAGGCTACATGTGTGACTGACTCAGATATAATTAGAAAAGTCGATCTCCAGGGCCCAGTTTTTCAAAAGATTTCTAGATCAAATTGATACGGATTTGGAAATCCCATGTTTTGCTATCCAGGATCACCTGATTCATCTTACTTTTATGCCAGTTTTTAAAGGAACATTGGTTTGGATCACTGGGATCCGAATACCAAATTTCAGGATTACCAAATCCTGTTTACCAGAGCCTTAAATGGAGCCAAACGTGTAGCCTACTGGCTCAGCTAAGAACTACAGGGAGGCCACTAAAACATTTTACATTCCTTATTTTGTTATAATGTTTTTTGTTTGTTTTGTTTACCATATCTTATTAGATGTGACATGCTTCACATATGACGAAATGTATATATATCATCAGTAAACATTGATTTTGTGATCATTCACTTAAAAAAACAGTCTCTGATTTTATTTGTTTCGAAAAATCACAACTGAATCCACCCTTCTGATGGGATCAGGATAATCCTGTTTTTTTGATCAAATAGATCCCAAACCCAGTTCAAAGTTTAGAAAAACCCAAAGGGCAGGTTTGATCCAGATCGGATTCACGTGGTCTGATCTTACTTCAGAATCACTCTTTTGCTTTTGAAAACCCCATTTCCAAGATTTTCATCCAATCGGGTGATCTGAAATCCGTAATCTGAAAAACGGGCCCCAGTTTTCCAAAAGCAAAGAGGGATTCTGAACTAAAATCAGACCAGGTAATCCGATCTGGATCAAACCTGCCTTTTGGGTTTTAAAAACTTTGAACTCGGTTTGTGGGATCTATTTCATCCCAAAAAAAACAGGATTAGCCTGATCCCATCAGAAGGGTGGAACTGGTTGCCTATTCAATTTAGGATCCATTTAAAAAATCTTTTATTTGCTTTTAAAGCCCTGGAATGGTCTTGCCCCCCACTCCTCGGAACTTCTACACCCTTATATCCCTCGCCTCTCAGGTCAGAATAGACCAGCTTGTTCGATAGGGCTATGAGTTCAACAGACATGCTTGAACATGCTAGTAGGTGAAACTACTCCCTTTATGATTAAGATTTCCATACATTTTTAAATGTTTCAAGAACTTTAAAACTAGACTATGCTCCCTTGATTTACAACATACTTATTACAACTACAACAGCTAGCTGCAACAGCTTATTTGCATAAAAACATGACCGGACCTCAAGAAATGTTAACAAATTTAGGTTATGAACATTCACATCAAAGAGCAAGAGCTCTTGTGATTGTGAAAAATGAGATATTATGTGTTACCATGAAAATAACTTAAAATTTTGTCTGAAATGAATACAAAAATTACAAAATTACAAATTAGCATCCGGAAATTTCTGTATGCTGGGGGCTGGCTACTAGACTATAAGCCGGAAGCTCAGAGGAGAGCCTTTGCTGTGCCGGCTCCTAAATTAAGGAATCATCTGCTCCTGCACGTTAAACAGGCCTCTTATTTGTCTGTTTTAAACCTAGTAAGATGTTGACTTAATTTACTTCTTTTAATTATTTAGATTGATTGCTTTCATTGCCGCAGCTATTATTTTTATTCATGTCATAATGTTATGTATTTTATTTACGATGTCTTATTTATTTTTCTGTGCAGCACTTTGGTCAACTTTGGTTGTTTATAAAGCTTAACAAATAAAGTTGGATTGGATTGGATACAGTTGTGATTTTTCGAATCAGAGTGTTTTTTTAAGTGAATGATCACAAAATCAATGTTTACTGATGATATATACAGCACATTTCTTCATATTTGAAGCATATGTGAAGCATGTCACATCTAATGAGATATGGTAAACAAGAAAAAAACATAACAAAATAAGGAATGTAAAATGTTTCTGTTTCTTAAAAATTAAAACAAACCATGGCTGTTAGTGGCCTACCTGTAGTTCTTGGCTGAGCCAGTAGGCTACACTGTTGGCTCCATTTGGGCTCCGGTAAACAGGATTTGGTAATCCTGAAATTTGGTATTTGGATCCCAGTGATCCAATCCAATGTTTCTTTTAAAAAACTGGTAACGAAAGCAAAATCAGGTGATCCTGGATAGCAAAACATGAGATTTCCAATCCGTATTAAGATTAAATTTATTTATTTTTTGGTTCCTGGAGATAGTTGAACTGCAATATATTCCATTATGTTTTATTTTTTGAATTGTCCCCTATGTTTCCCTTTACATAAAAGATATTTTCGCAGAAATTGATTCAGAAAATGGTAGAAATAGGTTCCACAAAAAATTCACCTGAATGCAGGAAATTAAGTGTTAAAGTGATGGTTCGGAGTAATTTACCCTATGGTCCTTTGCACCATGACCTCGAGCCAAACACCCCCAGAAGGTTTTTTCACCTGGGTCTAACATTGGCGAGTTAGCGTAGACTAGCTGCGGCGCTGAATAGCTTAGCGGGCTAATGGACCCACGAATGTATCTCTTAAATGACCCCACTAATAATGCCCGAAATAATACCAAAGGTCTACACTAGTATATATAGGTTATGCTCTCATAAAACGATGGATTGGAAAGTTTGTAGTACAATATATATATTAATCGCATATCGCATATTCTCTATGGTGTATATATATATATATATATATATATATATAATAGAGCCATATCAGTTATATAGTGTGGCACTGGTTGAGAGTCTCTTTGCCTGTTCAGCACCATCGCTGTCCATCAGCTGTCGCTGTCCGTGGTGCTGAAACGTTGTTACTTGACTGGCAAACTGCTTTCCTTGTTCGGTCAATACAAACTTTTCAAATAATTTGGCTTTTCTTTGCGCTTTATTTCACATAGAGGCTTACTTGGCTCAACACGTGACACATTATAACGTGCATTCATCAGATACTTTTACCGTTTTTTAAACGGTTTTAATTTTAAAATGACTTGGTAGCAGAGGGCCCCATGATGAAGCTCCGCCCCCACTGTACTGAGAGTCTAGCTTCGCCCTTGCTAGGGACAACTGTGTCCCGTCAGTGCCGACAGCAGTGTGTCCAAGCTGCTGACAGATAACATGTCGGGAATTTCTGTTTAAGTCTTGCTACACGTAATCTCATTACATTTTATCAGCGGTTGGAAGTAACTCTACCGTAGGCTACTTCGATCATGTTCAAGGGTAGGGATTTTAATTGTCATTTTTCTCCCTATTTATTAGGCTACTTCTAGTCCACCACAGTTCAGAGTCAAGTAGGCTATTGTACGAT
>NC_053124.1:36571164-36588664 GCF_010015445.1 Perca fluviatilis
TGTTTAACTCCTAATAAGACTGTAGAGACATGCCTATAGGTAGTAGTATACAGCGCTATGTTTAACTCCTAATAAGACTGTAGAGACATGCCTATAGGTAGCAGTATACAGCGCTATGTTTAACTCCTAATAAGACTGTAGAGACATGCCTATAGGTAGCAGTATACAGCGCTATGTTTAACTCCTAATAAGACTGTAGAGACATGCCTATAGGTAGCAGTATACAGCCCTATGTTTAACTCCTAATAAGACTGTAGTGACATGCCTATAGGTAGCAGTATACAGCCCTATGTTTAACTCCTAATAAGACTGTAGTGACATGCCTATAGGTAGCAGTTACACAGCTATGTTTAACTCCTAATAAGACTGTAGAGACATGCCTATAGGTAGCGTATACAGCGACTATGTTTAACTCCTAATAAGACTGTAGAGACATGCCTATAGGTAGCAGTATACGGCCCTATGTTTAACTCCTAATAAGACTGTAGAGACATGCCTATAGGTAGCAGTATACAGCGCATGTTTAACTCCTAATAAGACTGTAGAGACATGCCTATAGGTATCAGTATACAGCGCTTATGTTTAACTCCTAATAAGACTGTAGAGACATGCCTATAGGTAGCAGTATACAGCGCTATGTTTAACTCCTAATAAGACTGTAGAGACATGCCTATAGGTAACAGTATACAGCCTATGTTTAACTCCCTAATAGACTGTAGAGACATGCCTATATATATAGTATACAGCGCTATGTTTAACTCCTATATAAGACTGTAGAGACATGCCTATAGGTAGCAGTATACAGCGCTATGTTTAACTCCTAATAAGACTGTAGAGACCATGCTATAGTATAGTCAGTTACGCGCTATGTTTAACTCCTAATAAGACTGTAGAGACATGCCTATAGGTAGCAGTATACAGCGCTATGTTTAACTCCTAATAAGACTGTAGAGACATGCCTATAGGTAGCAGTATACAGCGCTATGTTTAACTCCTAATAAGACTGTAGAGACATGCCTATAGATATAGTATACAGCGCTATTACAGGCATCTAAGGCCTCCCGCACGCTGCTGCTAGCCTCGTCTGCACACGTGTATGTTTCCCATAAACATAAATATATTCTGATCTGATTACAGCAAAGACGACGTCGGCAGTATTGACGGCAAAATAGGCTCCAGAATATTTCCTTCTGGATTGACAGGTGACATATTAGAAAATCGATTTTCTTTTTAAATTACATTCATATATCTGCATTTATATCAAAACCTAGAGGCTTTTAAACATCAACTTGTCATTTACTAATGAACACGAAACGCGTGGACGGCTTCAGCGTGACGGTGAGCAAAATGTCTCACCATCTGTTCTTAATTCTGCATTTCACCCGTTTATGTCTGATCTCTGCGTCCGACTCTGGAGGATAAACCGAGCCAGACAAGTTTATAAAATAAAGAAGCGAAAAGTTTTCTTCTTTCGGTGTATCTCACACGAGACTTATTACTTCAGGCAGCGGTCTAAATCTGTTGGTGGAGGCAAGATGAGGCAGGAGAAGTTTGATATAGTTTCTGATGTGCAGGGTAGATGTTGTCGGCCTGGCGGTGAGATATCAGCTACTCTCTCTCATCACACACACACACGCGCACACACACACACACACACACACACACACACACACTCGATTCATTCCCCCCCCCCTACAGTGTAGTGTTGGTGTTATCCAAATCTCCATCTCGATCGTCCTGTGCTGTCCACGCCTCTCGTCTCTCCTCCCAGGGCCATTTCTCAAAGCAAATTTTCCCCACAGATGAGACACCACTCCTTCCTCCCTCCCTCCTTCCCTCCCTCCCTTCCTCCCTCCCTCCCCCCTTTTCTCCCACCTCCACATCAGAGCTGATAGAGATTGAAACTCCATTTCCCTGGAAACATGTGCAGCGGGCAGCGCTCGGGTCCTTCACACCTCCTTCCCCCCTCTCTCTGTGTGTTATTCCATCCATCTCTCCTCCACTCTTTCTCTCATCTCGTTGACTTTTGATACCTCTTCGCAGCAATTTGTCGTCGGTAAATCCACCTCCCACTGCGGAAAAAAAAAAAACCTTTATATTTTCCATCAGCTCGGTTCGGTGGCAGCGGCTGAAACGTGTGTCGGAAGACATTACGCGCTCGCCCACTCTCCTCTGAGGGACTGTCGGCGAAATCGCTGTTTTTAATCAGACTGAGGACGGCCGCTGGGACAACTACAGCAGACAGAAATGTCTCCAACTTCTAATAGGGCCCCTGGTTTCACTCCAGCGCTTTCCAAACTAGGACCTGAGGACTCTCAGGGGGTTCCTGCAGGGACACACGTGTCAAACTCAAGACTTTTTGTCACTTTTCACGCTTTTTTCCAAACGTTTTTGACATTTTCTTCGTAATTTTTGTCGACCAAACGGTAACTGAGAAGACTATATGAAACATGCAATAATACAGTCAAAGAAATTTGACTTTTCCCATGACATAGAACCAATATATACAGTACAGGCCACAAGTTTGGACACACCTTCTCATTCATTTTCCTTTTTATTTTCATGACTATTTACATTGTAGATTCTCACTGAAGGCATCAAAACTATGAATGAACACATATGGAATTATGTACTTAACAAAAAAGTGTGAAATAACTGAAAACATGTCTTATATTTTAGATTCTTCAAAGTAGCCACCCTTTGCTTTTTTATTAATAAGGGAAAAACTTCCACTAATGAACCCTGACAAAGCACACCTGTGAAGGTAAAACCATTTCAGGTGACTACCTGACAAAGCTCATTGAGAGAACACCAAGGGTTTGCAGAGTTATCAAAAAAAGCAAAGGGTGGCTACTTTGAAGAATCTAAAATATAAGACATGTTTTCAGTTATTTCACACTTTTTTATTAAGTACATAATTCCATATGTGTTCATTCATAGTTTTGATGCCTTCAGTGAGAATCTACAATGTAAATAGTCATGAAAATAAAGAAACACATTGAATGAGAAGGTGTGTCCAAACTTTTGGCCTGTACTGTAACAATATTCAATTTCAATTCAATTTTATTTATAGTATCAAATCATAACAACAGTTATCTCAAGACACTTTACAGATAGAGTAGGTCTAGACCACACTCTATAATTTACAAAGCCTCAACAATTCTAATAATTCCCCCCAAGAGCAAGCAGTGCGACAGTGGCGCTACATATACTCTACATGTCTGGCCCTTGATTTGATTCTCATTTTCTACTGTGAAAATTAATTACTATTTAGTTATGATTATCAGGGATGCACCGCATCCAGGATTGGGCTTCAGATTCGGCAGAATATTTGGGCTTTTTGCTGGGGTTGGGTTTCTGCCGAACATTAGAATATTTTCCCAGCGAACCAAATCCGGCCCCTATATACATTTAGGTTCACAATACATTTTGGACCAAACTCTTTTTGTCACTTTTCACTGCGTTTTTTTACACTTTTTCCAAAAGTTTTTGGCATTTTTTTTGACTTTTTACTTTTAACTTTTAATTACTGGAATTGTTGGGTCTTTGTAAATTACAGAGTGTGGTCTAGACCTACTCTATCTGTAAAGTGTTTTGAGATAACTCTTGTTATGAATTGATACTATAAATGAAATTGAAATGAATTGCATTTTCTTCTTCATTTTTGTCGACCAAACTGTAACTGAGAAGAAACATGCAATAATACAGATAAAAAGATATTTGACTTTTCCCATGACATAAAAGCAATAAACTACATGTCTGGCCCTTTATTGGATTCTCATTTTCTAGTGTGGCCCTTAGGGAAGTTGAGTTTGACACCCCTGCTGCAGGGAGTCCGTAACAGGTCACTCAGAAAAATGAGAAAAACTACTATTTAATCATGATTATCAGGGATGCACCGCAACCAGGATTGGGCTTCTGATTGGGCTGAATTTTGGGCTTTTTGAAGGGGTTGGGTTTCTGCAGAACCTTAGCATTTCTTCCCAGCGAACCGAACCCTACGCATTGCACTCGGCGCGCTACGCTGGTCACCGTAACGACGGCGCCGTTGATTACGGGAAGGTGTTTACGTAGGTGGAGCGTTCAATGCAGCAGGCTGTGAGGAAGTGGACATGGATCTGGTGAGCAGAAAAAGTTGTTGTTTGGCAGAACTTTCAGTCAAAAGAAGGCCATTCAAGTCCAGCTACATGTTCAATCTGTTCAACGCTGATTGGTCTGGTGGTGGCGAGGACCCTAAACTATACACAACATGGCCGCTGTTACAACATCTGGTCTGAAACATCCGAAAGAATACAAGTTTTGCACGAAGGAATCTCCAGACAGCAGCCAGAATGCAGCAACTTCAGGTACAGCAAAGGAAGGACAGTCCCTGTTTACTTCATTCATGTGTTCACTGGGTTCATGGACTGAGGATGGGAGGAAGAGTCGGTACAATCTCAACCAGGGGGTTCAGGATTTGGCCGAACCCCCAAAACAATCTGGATTTGGTGTATCCCTAGTAATATGTGTCACTCCGCTCTGATCAGACTCCCATTTTCTTGTCTTCTGTCCGTCCGTCTGTCTCTTTTCTTTGTCTCCTTCCTCTTTTCTCTATCACAGAGGAGCTTAAAAGGGCTTGCAATTATTTTGTTAAGGACCGAAATTACCCACCCATTTGTGCATAATGGGGACTGCATTGTTCTGAAATGAATCCATTAGAAATGTTGGGGAACGAACAAGAGCCTCAGACGGTACTAATTTCAAACCCCCGAGGTAATTTAGAGTCGTTAACAACAATGTGTGCCTTTGAAAACTCAAAGTATGCTAATTTGTGTGAATAATACATGGAGCTAGATAGATATTTTTCTCCATTTATTCATTTTTTATTCCCAAAGCCACAAAGGAGTAGTCCTGTTGTTTTGTACGTGAGTAGTGATAAATGACTGCTGAGCTCTTGGACGTCCCATAAAGAGACCCAAAATGAGGCCCAGTGATCCTGAAAGGACTGAGAATGAAGAAGCTGTAATGAAAACAGAGAACCAGATGTTTGTGTTGTTTGTATTTCAGAGCGGACTGCATGTAAAAAATTAAAAACGTCCCCTAATCCCTTCAGTCGTGGCCATTACTCTGTATCTGTGCATCTCAAAGAAACGGCATATTTCAGATGATATGGTTCTGTAATAAAGATTGATTCCAATAATTAAGTTCAGGCCACTCTGGAGTGAATATTAACTCAAAGTAGCCCTACTCTTATCAAAGGTATAGCCTCAAAGTAAACACAGATTATACTAAATATACCTGCAGAGTTATGGGGATTTATATCTGACAGACCAGTGAACACACTCAGATTAATAACCAAAACTGAAATACAAAGGATTTCGGTGTTTTTGTTCCAGTGCTCTGCACAGATCGGACACCACCCGCCTGCTCTCTGCAGCGCTGCTGTTTCCTGGAGAAGGTAGCCCGCTCAGACTTTTTTGGTTCATAATATGTAGCCTACCCGAATTCACAAATATGTAAGATATCACTAAAGACCAGGGATTGCACCGAATCCAGGATTGGGCTTCTGAATATTGGGCTTTTTGACAGGTTTGGGTTTCTGCACAACGGTAGAATTTCTTCCCAGGGAACCGAACCCTACGCTTGCATTAGGCGGGCTACGCTGGTCGCCGTAACGACGGCACCATTGATTACGGGAAGGTGTTTACGTAGGTGGAGCGTTCAATGCAGCAGGCTGTGAGGAAGTGGACATGGAACTGGTGAGCAGTAGGCTGTGAGGAAGTGGACATGGATCTGGTGAGCAGTAGGCTGTGAGGAAGTGGACATGGATCTGATGAGCAGTAGGCTGTGAGGAAGTGGACATGGATCTGGTGAGCAGTAGGCTGTGAGGAAGTGGACATGGATCTGGTGAGCAGTAGGCTGTGAGGAAGTGGACATGGATCTGGTGAGCAGTAGGCTGTGAGGAAGTGGACATGGATTTGATGAGCAGTAGGCTGTGAGGAAGTGGACATGGATCTGGTGAACAGAAAATGTTGTTGTTTGGCAGAACTTTCAGTCAAAAGAAGGCCATTCAAGTCCAGCTACATGTTCAATCTGCTCAATGCTGATTGGTCTGGTGGTGGCGAGGACCCTAAACTATACACAACATGGCCGCGGTTACAACATCTGGTCTGAAACATCTGGAAGAATACGAGTTGTGCACGAAGGAATCTCCAGACAGCAGCCAGAATGCAGCAACTTCAGGTACGGCAAAGGAAGGACAGTCCCTGTTTACTTCATTCATGTGTTTACTGGGTTCATGGACTGAGGATGGGAGGAGGAGTCAGCACAATCTCAACCAGAGGATTCAGGATTCAGCCGAACCCCAAAAATATGGATTCGCTGCATCCCTAGTAATGACATTGCTGTAATCGTACGTTGCGCTCGTCTGCTGTGATGTAATATTATCAGCTGGAGCGTGCTGTTTGCAGAACGTTATCGTTGAGCAGTGTGGATTCTCCCATCGTTATAGTTATCGTTATGGTTATTGTTCTTGGTGTGTTTCTCCTTTAACTGTTCTTGTTATCGGCAATCGTTCCAGACCCCTGACCTTAAAGGGAAGAAATCAGATGCGGACCTTTGAATAATACGTTTTGAGAACCCGCTGATATAGAGCAGATCCTGCACGTGTTTATATTTCTCAAAGCAAGCTATCGGCCCTGAAACTCGTAGCCTGGACGCCAGCAGAACTTAGCCCCGCCCACAACATTTGAGGTTGGGAAGTTCGGTCTGGACTTGATCCGTTCTGGAGCAACTATGCTCCAACCAGAGCCAATCAAATTGTCAGGGAGCGGGCTTTCTACGGTGATGGACAGGTGATCAACAGTAAAGTAATTAAAACAAAAAAGTTGGCTTCCATCTCATCTGTTATAGAAGATATCGACAGCGCATTAATATTAAAAGGGGAACAGAGAACCGCGATCACGGCATTTGTCGATCGGAAAGATGTTTTTGCCGTCCTTCCTACGGGATTCGGCAAAAGTCAGCTGGCCCCGATGGTCGCTAAGAAGATAGGGTGCGGTACGTTGCATACTCCGTTGCTCTGATTGGTCGTAGGTCTATCCAATTGCGTGCAGTCAGGATATGAAACTTAGGTATTTTATCAGCAGCGTTGAACATTTTACAACAATAGGGTATAAAGGTGGTAATAAAGCAGGGATGTCAAACTCCTATTCACTCATTTTCACACTGGAAAATGAGAACCACATCAAAGGCCAGACATTTTTCGTTTATGGCTTTTATTCCATCGAAAAAGTCAAATATCTTTCAGTGTATTATTGCTTGTCTCATGTAGTCTTCTCACTTACAGTTCTGGTCGACAAAAACATTGGAAAGAGCGGCAACAATGTCCAGAAAAAGCAACAGAAATGTAAAAGAAATAGCATCAAAAACGTTGTGAAAAGTGACTAAAGTAGGCAGGCCAAACCACATTTAAACATTCAAGATTTTGTAACTTTTGCCGACGTTTTTTGGCAATTTTCCGATGTTTTTTGGCTCTTTTTCCGATGTTTTTTTGGCTCTTTTTACCGATGTTTTTTGGCTCTTTTTACCGATGTTTTTTGGCTCTTTTTACAATGTTTTTTGGCTCTTTTATGTTTTTTTGGCTCTTTTACCGATGTTTTTTGGCTCTTTTTCCGATGTTTTTTGGCTCTTTTACCGATGTTTTTTGGCTCTTTTTCCGATGTTTTTTGGCTCTTTTTCCGATGTTTTTTGGCTCTTTTTCCGATGTTTGTGTTGCTTTTGCGACCTATTTCTGCATTTCTTTTCCTATGATGGCTTTCAGGACTTTGTGTCGACAAAACCGGACTTGACAATACTCTATAAGACAAACAATAATACGGTCAAAGATAACTTTTCTCTTAAATAAAAGATTGTCAATAAACTCTACTACATCTGGCCCTTTATGGGACTGTGTTGATGCACTGTGTGGCGCCGCTGCTGGTGAGTGTTGAAGTGAAACTAAATTAAAATGATGGAAAAGTTTGTTGTAATCCAGTGAGGGTTGAATATGAAGTTTCTGCAGCAGAGGTAATTATCATCGAACACCCACGGATCGTCTTTTAGATGAAAAAGAAAAGGTAGAAATCAAACGCGAACACACACACACACACACACACACACACACACACACACACACACACACACACACACACACACTAATTCTCATTCATGTTGGTGTGTTTTTCTTTGAAAAGGCCCCAGAGAGCGCAGCTTTGTGTAGATTAGAAACATCAAAGAGGTTCCATAACAGTGAAATAAATCAGAGAAATACCGAAGAGTGAGTGTGTGTGTATGTGTGTGTGTGTGTGTGTGTGTGTGTGTGTGTGGCTGCACATGTGTGTTTGTGGAGACATGACCTTACAGTGTGTGTGTGTGTGTCCTTGGAGTAAATATGTTTACCTAAGCAGAATCCCTTTGCTTTTCTATCACAATACATGTGCTTTTACTTTGGATAGTTGTAAGTGTGTGTGTGTGTGTGTGTGTGTGTGTGTGTGTGTGTGTGTGTGTGTGTGTGTGTGTGTGTGTGTGTGTGTGTGTGTGTGTGTGTGTGTGTGTGTGTCGTTTCTATGGAGATGATACAACGTCTCGTCTCATTGGTGTGAACTGCCAGCTTTCAGAACGCTGCAGACCGACACGTTGGAAGTAGCTGCAAGTTCGAATCTTGTGTCCAAACTGGGCTTAAAGTATGGTGACCAGACGTCCCGGTTTGACCGGGACAGTCCCGATTTTCAATTGTTTGTCCCGAGTCCCGACAAAAGCCTGTCGGGACGCTGAAATGTCCCGGTTTACACCAGGAGCGGCGTCAGCCGATTTTGCCGGGTCTTCAGCCCCGAATCTTTTGAGTGTAGCCCCGAATGTAACTCTGTCCAGTTTATTTTTCCGAGGCGAATAGAACTGGCAGCTACGTGCAGGGGTCCGACCACGCTGTATTTGTTGCTATCACCTAGCAACCGTCTCTCCGTGAGGAAAGCCGGGTGAAGTTTTGGGAGGAATCGTAGCCAAATCAGTGTAATACATTGATGCCATCAACACAAAGTTTAGGAGCGCAATGCTAATGCTTTAGTTTGAAGTTCCTGTTGCGTGACTTTTCCAGTCTACGGTTCAGACTCAGACACACGGAGCTCTGAAGCAGACCTGCTTGTGTCCACTCTTTCTGTAAAATGCAGCGCAGCTTCAGGTTTATGGACGCTCTCAGCTGTGGACATGCTGCGGTAGATGTGTTGCGTTTGAGCTCCGTGTATTTCTGTAGTTTCTGTTTTCCACCTCCGATGTGTAGCAGCAAACAGCCACTTCTCCAGCTAAACTATTTGTCTCATTCAGAGACCAGAGACCCAAACGGGGCTCTGAGTCAGGAGGTCTGAGGTCTACCGTATCAGCAGAGCAATCACGTCATGCACAGCAGACTATGGTGCAGGTATAGATTAGTTTCTGAAATATAGTGACTTTATTCTTGTAATAGCCTACTAACCTAACTTTATTTTTCTCAAAATGTCACGACTCATCGTCTCCTCCAAATCACAGAGAACACAGATATACTGTACTTTGAAGGTGCACAAAGTTTTGGACATGAGCAGAAATCTTGCTCAAACACATCTGAAATATTACAGTCCAGGGGTCTATTATAAATTAAAATGAATTAATGTATCGTTGAGGTGAATAATTGTCATATGCACATTTAAGGAGGTTACTTACCTCACCAAAAGACGCCAAACAGGAGGGAGGAGTAAATGATGCCTAGGCTACAGATATTTGCAGGTTGCAGTATACATTGATTCAGAAAAAGGTAGAAATATGTGCATAAAAATTCACCAGAATGCAGGAAATGAAGTGGTTATGCTCAACATTTTCAATAAATAATTTTAATTCTTTTGGTGTTATTGGAATAAATAACACTTCAAAGAATCTTTTTAGAAAAAAATCGCAACATAAATCTCACACTAAACTGAAAAAGGCTGTTGCTGCAATTTTGTTAATTTTACAGGAAAAAACACTGTTATTATTAGATGAGGAGCCTACGATCAAAATAATGAAGTTACTGTCTGCCATTTCTGACCTGGGCTGGCACATGTCCACGTTAAAAAGCGTGTGCGTGCACGAGCACTACGGTCACGTGCAAAGTGTCCCGGTTTTAGCTCCGGGAAATCTGGTCACCCTAGCTTAAAGGGGAACTATGCAGTTTTTTTTTAGCTTAAGTTACCTTAACTGAACAGCTTCGGAGCCATTGGAATGGTTATATGACTTTTTTTCGGGTTGAATGGTGGCCGTCTCGCTTCCCCCCTAGAGCCTGTGAGCGAAAAAAACACCCTTACAACTTACAATGTCATGAAGTATGGCGTGATATCAGGCCTCGCCATGTTACAAACAGCTTCACGGCACTGCACACATCCAGGAACCGGCTAGCTATAAGAACAAGGTAGAGATGGTGTTTTTCACACTATCGTCACGGCTGAGCCGGCTAAAAAAGAAGCAGAAAGCTAGGAAAGTATCGTAGAACAGGAACAGGAACAGAGGAAGAGGCAGTCTGACCGAGAGAGGAGTCAGACACGAGGAAACATCGGAGCTGAGACAAACACAAGCCTGCAAATCAGATGCTGACCTGGCGTTCTTGCTGTTGCACTTGGAAGTATCTTTGGGATAAACTCAGTTTAATATTTGTATTTCTTGTTATTGTGACCTCAGGATGTTTGCTTGTCGTCCGTAAAGGTTTTTACTGCGATCGCTGTCTGTTACGGGCTCACTAGCTAGCTAGCTTCGCTGCCAGTTGCCAACGAGTTTTTACGACAGCGTTGCCAAATATCTATTCCGAAGCTGTAGGGGAGCTCTAGAGAGAAACCTGCAAGCAAAGAGGGAGAAAACAGCGAAGAAATGGCCAAAACTGCATAGCGCCCCTTTAAAGTAGCAGTTATTTGTACTTGAACTCCACCTGCAAGCTGTGTATCTATACATAGGAAGTGATCGCGACCAATGTTTTTTGGCTCTTTTGACAATGTTTTTTGGCTCTTTTACCGATGTTTTTTTGACTCTTTTACCAATGTTTTTTGGCTCTTTTGACAATGTTTTTTGGCTCTTTTACCAATGTTTTTTGGCTCTTTTACCAATGTTTTTTGGCTCTTTTACCAATGTTTTTTGGCTCTTTTGACAATGTTTTTTGACTCTTTTACCAATGTTTTTTGGCTCTTTTACCAATGTTTTTTGGCTCTTTTGACAATGTTTTTTGGCTCTTTGACAATGTTTTTTGGCTCTTTTGACAATGTTTTTTGACTCTTTTACCAATGTTTTTGGCTCTTTATTAACAATGTTTTTTGGCTCTTTTGCCAATGTTTTTTGGGCTCTTTTTACCAATGTTTTTGGCTCTTTGACAATGTTTTTGGCTCTTTTACCAATGTTTTTTGGCTCTTTTACCAATGTTTTTGGCTATTTTTTTCTTTTACCAATGTTTTTTGGCTCTTTAGACAATGTTTTTGGCTCTTTTACCAATGTTTTTTTTGGCTCTTTTACCAATGTTTTTTGGCTCTTTTACCAATGTTTTTTGACTCTTTTACCAATGTTTTTTGGCTCTTTTACCAATGATTTTCGACTCTTTTACCAATGTTTTTTGGCACTTTTTCCAATGTTTTTGGGCCCCTTTACCGATGTGTTTTGTCCCTTTTACCGATGTTTTTGATGTGGCAGGGAGTCACGGTAGGGAGCAGCGTGTGTGGGGGAGAAACGCTGGCATTTGGCTGTGCTGTCCACGGGGGAGTGAGTTACAGCAATACAGCATGCGTAGCCTTTTCGGATGACAGGAGGGAAAAGAGTGCTGACATTTGAGGAAAAGGGAGAGAATGAGGGAGGACAGGAATAATGCATGAGCAGCAGCCATGTGGGTAGAGATGTGTCCGCCATGTTTGACCTCCACGGGGGAGCAGAGCTCGCCGTAAAGAGACAGACAGACAGACGCTGGATGTGAAAACCAGCAGGACTTCCAGATCAGATCAGTGCTGACAGCCTTTATTAGATGATTCCTGAGGAGAGTTTTTTGTGAATTCACTGTGATTTGATTTGAGCTTTGTCACGTACTTGTCTTTTAAAATCTAAACTGGAGAAGCACAAACCAGAACCCTAATCAAGATCAAGGTGAACTTTATTATTGCAAAATAGGGAAATTTGGGTGGTCAAGGTGCAGATACACAAAAGTCATAAATATAAATATTCCATATGCCATTCCCCCCCCTCCTTTCATCCACCTAACACACACATACCCATGCACACACACTTAAGCCGGGAGAGCATTTTCAAACTCCCACAGACACATGTGTGCACACACACACACACACACACACACACACACACACACACACACACACACACACACACACACACACACACACACACACACACACACACACACACACACAGCACTTCCATGTACCCTCAGCACACACACACACACACACACAGTCATACTGCGATGTGCAGTGGGCTGCATGATCCCTGAGAATGTAAACAGCATTATAATCCACTAATCCAATCCACACACACACACACACACACACACACACACACACAAACACACATACTACGATGTGCAGTGGGCTACATGATCCCTGTGAAATACAGTATAAAGTCTACTCGTGCTGCATTTAAAGGTCCCATGGCATGGCAATCTCACTTCATGAGGTTTTTTAACATTAATATGAGTTCCCCCCAGCCTGCTTATGGCCCCCCAGTGGCTAGAAATGGTGATAGGTGTAAACCGAGCCCTGGGTATCCTGCTCTGCCTTTGAGAAAATGAAAGCTCAGATGGGCCAATCAGGAATCTTCTCCTTATGAGGTCATAAGGAGCAAGGTTACCTCCCCTTTCTCTGCTTTGCCCCACCGAGAATTTGGCCCCCCATGAGAGAGAGAGAAGACATCATGGCTTTCAAACGAGCAAAGTGGCAGTTGGTCAAGGCCACTATTAGGCCAGTATTAGGGGACCACTAAGGTCTATATAAAAGAGACTTCAGATACAGTTTTAGGGGGACCACTAACGGTCTATATTAAAGAGATTACATTAATAGTAATATAGGGGACCACTAAGGTCTATATAAAAGAGACTTCAGATACAGTATTAGGGGACCACTAAGGTCTATATAAAAGAGACTTCAGATACAGTATTAGGGGACCACTAAGGTCTATATAAAAGAGACTTCAGATACAGTATTAGAGGACCACCATCAGGAATGCAACATTTGTTATAAACCAAAGAGGTTTTTTGTTGCTGTTTGTGCTTCTCCAAATTGGAAACACATTTCCCATGAGCCTCACTGCTTTCTGACACCCCATCCATGAAGAAGAAGTTATGGTGTCCTGATGTTGGCAGATGGGAAGCTACGGGCAGTTTTTACTGCACTTGAACAACTAAACTTGACCGTAAAGAAATAATAAAGACAATCCGTTCTGCACCGAGGAGGCTGACAACAGACCACCTATTATTCCTGACAATTATTAGGTTATTAATAGTAGAAATAGGTTTCCCAAAATGCCAGACAGCCCCAGATGGGATGCCAGTCTTTGTAACTGCAGCTCATTTTGCTGACTTAACGGCAGCCATGTTGCTCTGCGCTGGAAGAGGAGCCGGTAATGAGAGGGAGAGGAGACAGCTAAAAAAATATGAGATATGCTCCAAGAACATGCTGAGGGACATTTTGGTGTTTCATTACAGCATCAGCATGTTGAAGGAACAACATGTCTGCCGTTACCCAATTTCTGTTTAATCTAATCCCATATATACACACATATATAGGCCTTAGTGGTCTGAAGTCTCTTTTATATAGACCTTAGTGGTCCCCTAATACTGTATCTGAAGTCTCTTTTATATAGACCATAGTGGTCCCCTAATACTGTATCTGAAGTCTCTTTTATATAGACCATAGTGGCCCCCTAATACTGCATCTGGAGTCTCTTTTATATAGACCTTAGTGGTCCCCTAATACTGTATCTGAAGTCTCTTTTATATAGACCTTAGTGGTCCCCTAATACTGTATCTGAAGTCTCTTTTATATAGACCTTAGTGGTCCCCTAATACTGTGTCTGAAGTCTCTTTTATATAGACCTTAGTGGTCCCCTAATACTGTATCTGAAGTCTCTTTTATATAGACCTTAGTGGTCCCCTAATACTGTATCTGAAGTCTCTTTTATATAGACCTTAGTGGTCCCCTAATACTGTGTCTGAAGTCTCTTTTATATAGACCTTAGTGGTCCCCTAATACTGGCCTAATAGTGGCCTTGACCAACTGCCACTTTGCTCGTTTGAAAGCCATGATGTCTCTCTCTCTCTCATGGGGGGGCCAAATTCTCTGGGCGGGCAAAGCAGAGAAAGGGGAGGTAACCTTGCTCCTTATGACCTCATAAGGAGAAGATTCCTGATTGGTCCATCTGAGCTTTCATTTTCTCAAAGGCAGAGCAGGATACCCAGGGCTCGGTTTACACCTATCACCATTTCTAGCCACTGGGGACCATAGGCAGGCTGGGGGAACTCATATTAATGTTAAAAAAACTTCATAAAGTGACATTTTCATGCCATGGGACCTTTAAACCAATCACAATCATAATGGGCGGTGCTAACCTCCGGATGGAGCCACGGTGCCTCTGCTAAATAGTCTCAGGAAGGAACTTGTTTTGGTGGAACATGTGTACGTTCAAAAGTAGTTTTAGTCGTGCAACAGAAAACTTAGATTGGATAGATAGTCTAGCTAGCTGTCTGGATTTACCCTGCAGTATTGTATTGGTTTAATTCATAAACCAACTAGAACAGATGAAGACATTTGAGCCTATCACAGCCAATCAAAAGCTCCCGTCCCCAAAGTACCCTTCAGGGAACACCACAACAGGAAATACATGATTTTGGAAGCACCAGCGAGCTCTGAAAATGTTATTAAACTGTAACGTGACGCTCATTTAAAAGCAAATTACAGCTTTTATTGTACCGTTAAAGTGTAAAAGCCTCTACAGACCCAAATATTGCATTCATATGACGTTAATGGAACCACCTAACATGAGTCAGAGGTTTAACAGCGTGCATTTATTTTATTTCTACAACCTTCATCTAATGTGTGGCTGCTGTAAACAGACCCCATTAACTGCTCGGTCGGGGACAGTGAAGGCATCTTGAAAGCTGTAAACTCTCCAGGCAGCCGAGGAGTCACTGAATCACTTCGAAGCCTCGTTGCTGATCTAGAGATTTAGGCTGCATTCACACAGGCTGTCTCTTCCAAAAAAATAAATAATTATATATATATATATATATGGATTAGTTCAAGAAGGAGCAGGCTGAAGCAAATAGCTTATTTGGTCCTGCCCCTATTTCACACAAAGTAAATAGATATGCAAATACAGCATGCAATCTTTCAGGTCTTACAATAACTTACAACAATATACAGCAGTACCTTTACATTACAATTCCGTTCCTATGTTTGGGTCTATTCTTTTCTGTATTGGTCAAGTATTAATTTCTTTAAAGGTCCCATGACATGCTGCTTTTTGAATGCTTTTATATAGACCTCAGTGTTCCCCTAATACTGTATCTGAAGTCTCTTTTATATAGACCTTAGTGGTCCCCTAATACTGTATCTGAAGTCTCTTTTATATAGACCTTAGTGGTCCCCTAATACTGTATCTGAAGTCTCTTTTATATAGACCTTAGTGTTCCCCTAATACTGTATCTGAAGTCTCTTTTATATAGGCCTTAGTGGTCCCCTAATACTGTATCTGAAGTCTCTTTTATATAGACCTTAGTGGTCCCCTAATACTGTATCTGAAGTCTCTTTTATATAGACCTTAGTGGTCCCCTAATACTGTATCTGAAGTCTCTTTTATATAGAGCTTAGTGGTCCCTAATACTGTATCTGAAGTCTCTTTTATATAGGCCTTAGTGGTCCCCTAATACTGTATCTGAAGTCTCTTTTATATAGACCTTAGTGGTCCCCTGATACTGTATCTAAAGTCTCTTTTATATAGACCTTAGTGTTCCCCTAATACTGTATCTGAAGTCTCTTTTATATAGACCTTAGTGGTCCCTAATACTGTATCTGAAGTCTCTTTTATATAGGCCTTAGTGGTCCCCTAATACTGTATCTGAAGTCTCTTTTATATAGACCTTAGTGGTCCCCTGATACTGTATCTAAAGTCTCTTTTATATAGACCTTAGTGTTCCCCTAATACTGTATCTGAAGTATCTTTTATATAGACCTTAGTGGTCCTCTAATACTGTATCTGAAGTCTCTTTTATATAGACCTTAGTGGTCCCTAATACTGTTTACACCTATCACCATTTCTAGCCACTGGGGGACCATAGGCAGGCTGGGGGGGAAGTCATATTAATGTTAAAAAACCTCATAAAGTGACAATTTCATGCCATGGGACCTTTAATCTATTTTTGAACTGAATGATATTATGGCTCTGTTTGTTGTCATTGTTCAGTCCATGTTTTGCGCGTGGTGTGAGACTCCCGAACTTAACTGTCTGGTGACCGGCTAACTGTTGCCGTAAAGGATCAAATATCAAATGAATTGTTGTGCATGAGTTTTTCGCACCATATCGTAAAAACTTGTTCAAGAGAATGCGTTGAGAGGACAGAAAACGAAAGGTTCATCGCTGTTGGGTAGAACCGTTTCTGTCTTGCTGCGTGATCATTTTTCCATCCGATGGCCATTCTTATGGTTCAACAGTTCAAAGTGAGACTGAAGAAAGAGTAAAAAGAAACTGGGCCCCGAGTTAATTTATCTGTGTGTTAATGAAGAACACCCCCGCTATCTCACACCCGTGCTGACAAGCGAGGGATTGAGATCATCTAAAGGACAGCAGAGCTCAGAATAGCTCCCTGATTATTGAACAAGCGCTCCCTTTTTCTGTCCTTCTCCGCCTCCTTTCTCTCATCTCCATTTACCATCGTTCTCACTGCCTCTCCATCGCACTTCTGCTCGCTCTTTGCCTCCTGCTTTTTCTTCGCTTTTCATGTCCTCCTCTCATCTTCAACTCGTGTTTATTTGTTTGGAGGGCCTAAGGACAGACGGGATGTTGTACTGATTGTACAGCCCCTTTGAGACAAGTTTGTGATTTCGTGCTACACGGACTTCTTGACATGACTAAATCCTTCCTTATATCTTCCAGTTGTTCTAGCCTCACTAGCACTGCAGCTGTGAAGGGAAATACCCATCAGCAAAGTCTGGATGTTGTCCTATTTCCTACATCCAGCATTTGTTAAAAACTGAAAAAAGCTGCATTTCTTCCCCAGTATTAGTTAGTATAGTTCCACTATACTGTATTTAATCAAAATTTATTTTCAGTATAAAAACTGCAAGGTTGTTAATGTTTTATACAATGTATAATGTCTTACCCTTCACTATACCCCCACATCATCACATCAAACCAGCTATGAGGCTAACTGACATAAAACCATGCCAATCTCTAGGTATGGTGAAGGGTATGTGATGATGTGGGGCTATGGTGAAGGGTATGT